>NC_086317.1:209374325-209674325 GCF_036172605.1 Pelobates fuscus | reverse complement strand
CGACGGCCAGAGAACCAGCAGGAGACATAGAGCCAAGGTAACTAGCAAGGGCATCCTGGGGGGGAGTGTATACCCAGTGCTGTGTACTAAAGGTTATTATGGTATTGCTGTATACTCTGTCCTGTGCCCATGATAATCCAGTACAAAGATGCTGTATATACACAGTGCTGTGTCCATGATCATCTACAAAGAGTCCTGTGCTGTGTACAGTGAGTATTACATACCTGCTGATTCCCAATTCACAACATGTAAGCCTCCAAAAAAAAAAAGGCTTTTTAATGCTTGTGATATAACCAGTGCTGTGCCAACATGGGGATTACCAAATATGAAATACAGTATTCCCAATGCATTTTGTGTTGGCTACTATACATATGATTACGTTAGTGTTAATGTTGTTTTGCCTGTAGTATATCCAGCGCTGTGTAGATCAGACAAGTACATGTAAAGGTTTGTGTGCTTACAGCAGTGCTTCCTGTATATCCAGCATAGTCCATCCCAATCTGTATACAGTACTGTTCATTTAGAGTTCTATTTAGAGTAAACATTATGTTTTGTGTTCCCATGCAATCCTAACTGCAAAAAACTGATCAGTGTACCTGGAGTGTACTGTGATCAAAAATATTTTGTTTACTTGTGTGTATGTAATATACACATTTGTTTCCCTTTTTATTCTTTATATGGCTATGTACAGCAATGAACATATTGGTGGTTATTCATTAATGTGCAGAATATAATTTTTTTTATTTTTCTTTACCTTGTGGACAGTGCACTGCTTGCATGTGTGCAGAGCCACCCTTTTTGTTTAGGGATACATTCAGTAACACGCTCAGTACTTGGTATTCTGACTGCATACCAACCTATGTGAGCTTAATGGTTTTCATTTATTTTCTTCTAAAGCTCTGCTTTTATATTCAGAGTTTATATTGCTTATTTAATTCATTAAAAAGTCTAATATTATTAATAAAATTATAGAAAAAAACTTTTAAAATCATTTGGAGAAGAGAGTCATTTTCGGTTTTCGGCCAAAGGCATCCTGAATTTTCGGCCCAAAATTTTCATTTTGGTGCATCCCTATGTTTCACCAACAGCTGGAAAGTCACAGATCTCCAAAAACTAGCCATAATGTGACACTCACAATGTCAGCCATGAGAGGATCATCTGGATTTGGCTCATTCATCAACAGCTGGATAGAAGTAAGAACAGTGGATATGTTGAGGGCCGGTCTCCAAGCACCCTGTGTGATACAGACTGGTCATTTTCCATCAAGGACAAATGTGACATTCCAGACACTGACAAAAAACACAACACCATACTTAAGGTAAGCTAGGGCTATCTTACTTTGGGGGGTAGTTTGAGAATATCCAGGCATATTCTCCCTGCTGTGTCAATGTTGGGATGGTAGATTGGGGTCAAGAATCGAATCTTGGGGGGCTCAAAAGGATATCTGCAAGACAAAAAAAAAAAAAAAAACTACAAACCAAAGCTGACCATATTCTTTCAGATTGAGAACTTTTTAGTTCACTTACTACAAAGAAATAAACTGTATTCTGAATTGGTCCCGGAACCTAAGTGGCATTTCAAATAAAGCAGAATGCTCTGGTATTTGCAGTCATGCAGTGTTGCAATGAAGGTAGTTTTTGGAAAAGTATTAACTATCCAACGAAATCATCACGGGTGTGGAATTTTTAAATAAATCAGCGTGTCCAATGGACTAAAGTGGTAGCCCAATTACTTGTCCGCCAGTATATTATACTTGTCCTGACACAAAATAATATCAAAGATTGGATGCCCTTGTCTTGAGTCATGGACATTGACAGGGCTATTTGCTAAAAACTCATTTTAACAAATTAAATCTGAATGGAAAAATGGAGGCAAAGATAGCTGATCTGGAACTATTCTCTAACTTTGCTATGGTCAGGACGTGGGTATTTTTGCTTTACTTTTGGATTTCTTAGAAACTGCAATGATTTAAATGGCAGGACTAAGTGGGACTGGGACACTGCACCCAGACCACTTCAATGAGCTGAGGTGGTCTGGGTGCCTATAGTGTACCTTTAAATCTTATTTTTGGCTGTCAGAAATCTAAGCTCCCTTGATCTGCGTCACTTGTCTTCCTTAGTTTCTCAATTCCCTCCTGACTCTTCCAAGCTATCTCATACAATTGTGTCCTGCCTACCACTCTAAACGTGGTTGCATTAATTGAAGCTCTGTGACAACCATGCATATAATCCTGGCCCATCAAGCTCACTCGTAATCTACAGAAATGTTTCGTACTGCAGAACATTGTTGGAGAAAGTCTTGCATCATACCAAAACTGCCTACAATAAATTCAAGGTATGTCCCTATACTTCTGCCCTCTCCCTTGCCAAATTAGAGCATTTAACTTCCCTCATCTTCACCAACTCTTACGGTCCCTAACACCTTTAACTCCCTTCTCCACCGCACTGCAGCTCTGCCAATAAGCATCAAAACAGCTTTAGCGTAAATACCAATATTACCGATAATACAGACCAGGGCCGCCATCAGGGTCCTGGGGGGGCTCAGCAAGCTCGCTCTTACCCTCCCAGCAGCTCCCCTGCCTAACTCTCGCGAGTCCCGCGGCCGTCAGAGCGTTGCCACGGATTACCATGGCAACGCTCCGTGCGGCACACAGGCTGCGAGAGTTAGACAGGGGAGCTGAAGGGAAGGTAAGTAAGAGTGTGCTGGGCCCCCTCTGCACAGTCAATGCCACAGGACCACCAGGGAATGGCATATCCCCCCTCCCTGGCCAGTAAGAAGCAGGGAGGGGGGATTAAAACATTTAACAAAATTAAATATTAAATCTAAAAAAAATTTAAAAAAGTAAAAAAAACAAAAAACCTCCCCCCACAATTTTACACACTTAACATACCTACTCAAACACACACTCTGCGTTCATTATATACACACACACTACACAAACACACACTCTGCATCTACTACACACACATATATTCTTGAAAACATAAAAAATCCTGACTGACATGTATATTTTGTGCATTTACCTTAATAAAAAATAAAAAAAAGGGGGGGGGCGGGGCCTTACCGCCATGCTGGCCGGTCGCATGGCATACCAGCTCCAGCAACTTTCAATGCATTAACCTACAACAAGGAACCTTTTGCCCTACCCGACGACCTGTTGAGGTGGGCCAGCACATGGGGAGACCCTGGACCCAGGGAGAGGCTTGCGACTACCGTTTTAGTCCCTCGGAGAGACACGCACCGCTCCTTATGGATGAGGCCTACTCAGGCGCTGAGCGAGGCGGACGGCCACCGCCCGCTATCCTGCCCGATGCTGTCATGCCGGGCCCCCTTACTTGAGCGGACCGGGCCCTGTTCCCCCCCACCCCCCTCTGGGCCGGTGGGGGTGATCCCGGCCCCCACCCTATACGCGCTGCAGCCTCCACATTTGCACATGTAAATCCTGGACGATGGATTACTCCCAACGTGGATTAAAAGGAATTTGATTCAGAGAAACCTTTCAAAACAAGCTGTTTAGGTCTTTTAACTAGAACCTAGGGTGTTGTAGGTGGTATTTGGAAGTTAATGTAACCCCTTAAGGACCAAACTTCTGGAATAAAAGGGAATCATGACATGTCACACGTCATGTGTACTTAAGGGGTTAATCTAATTTTGTGCTCTGGCAAAGGGTAGAGTTAATAAATCCAGAAGCCAAATTCTATTAACCTATTACATACCCACCCTCTCCCCACTGTTGGAGCTTGCAGGTAAACCTGGTCATGACACTCACCACATACAAGAATAGATATGAAATTTCTTTCCATACCTTTCTGGAATTACAATCTCCAAGTTGAAGATACCACCCTCATATGGAGAACCAGAGCCACCAACAACCTCTGATGAGAAACAGGAACTATTTAGAACACCATCCATTATGAAGGGAAAGACAAAATGTATAATCTTTCTCTAGGCAGAAAACAATCACAACAAAAAATCAATGAGAACCATTCACTACAGTGAATTAGCAGCAAGTGATTGTTCTACTTATTGCCCTTAGACTATGACTGTAGGATCATGTGTGACTTCCATGAGGCAGTAGCGAGAGCATCTATTACTGACTTCATCCATATGTGCTCTTCATTTCTGCTTTTGTTTAGAAAGTAAGAATATGGACTAACCAAGATATTTTTAGGCAGTGCAATTTAGAGAAAGTATACAAAATCTCTGGAACACGTGCAGTATCTAATGGAGTTAAAAAGGCATATGCTCATTTGAGATGGTAGATATGTATATGTTACAGTTCAAGTGAGAAATCAGTTAATGTGCACATTACCTAGTTAATCTGCAGATTAACTGGATTTGCTCCGTTAAAGTGCGGAATCAAGAGTTTTCCGCACTTTACCTAGGTAATGTGCACGTTAACTGCTTCCGTAGAGTTAAAGTGCAAAATGTTTGTTTCTTTCCCTCGGTATAAGAGGAAATTATTTATTACAAAAACGTCCTCGCAGAACCCGTTTCACCCTTTCAGTGCAGTCTCTGCAGAGTCGTTCACTGCTCGTCTGAAGGCAGAAAGATTCCGTGTGAACCTGTCTCGATTCTTTTGTGAGCAAGTTCCTTTCAATGCCCTCCACCAAATTCTCAAAGCATAGACGCATGGCTTGTTGCTTCTCAGAGGGGGCTAGCTGCTAATAATGCTGCTCCGTAAGTCTGAGAAATACTTCTCTCATTGAGAAGAATGAGACCAAGGAGAGGTCTGCTCATGGACCACTGATTCAGACAGTCTTCAAATATATGATGATATTGAGAACAGTGGAGAGCATCTGCTGGGATCAATTCAGGGTGTTGCTGCATAATGTGCAGGAAGCACTCGCTCTCTTGTGGTGTGAAGGCTCCTCGTTTCTTCCAGTTCGGGATAACTGTTTGAAGAGGTATGTGACTATGTGATCCAGACAAGAACAGAACAGCAGCCTGTGCACACCATGGTGTCCACCAGAGCTGTGAGACCATCAGAGAGATTGAGGACAGAATGATTTTTTTGCACTTTAACGAGTGCCTAGTAGGTAATGTGCAGATTACCTAGGTAATGTGAGAAACAAAATCATGTTCTGCACTTTAACAGATCGCCCTAGTTAATCTGCAGATTAACCAGGTAATGTGCACATTAACTGATTTCTGCACTTTAACTGGAACATATATATGACCGAGCTTCAGTTTTAGCAAAATTTATAGTAATATTTAAAAACAAGATGGATCATACTCACGGGCTCGTAGATCATCCATCTTGTTTTCATGCTGCCAGCAGGTGACCCCAGGAGGAGGCTCAGTGTTAAGAAGCTGCATCTCCCTGTTTAAACGTGAAGTGCGTTGCATTTTCCTAGAAACAAAACCACACACAAAATGAAAAAAACCTCAGATGATAAGATATTTATAATGCCCTAGAGCAGTGGTTGTTGACCTTTTGTTAGAGAGAGGCACGTTATGTGCATGGTGTTAGATATAAGACACATTCTTCAATTGTAAAATTAGCTTGATAAAACAGTTTTAGATTTTAATATAATAAACCCTAAAACAAATATATAAAGCACTTTTCTTAAACTCTGTGGTCTAAAGGATTATATGACTGCACACACGAAAAGTAAAAGGAATCAGTGCCCAATAGAACACTAATGTGCATAATTAATTTTCGCATAACATCAACCAAAGCATTTTGGTATGCCTAGATACCAGTGATAGGGTACCATGGCACCCATGATGGTTTTAAACTAAATTTCCCTGAGTGAGCATCACAAGACATGTAGTTGAAAAACACCTGTGCTGCCAAAGTTAGCCATTACCAACATACATTTGTATGCTCTTATTTTTATGTGGGGCTCTTTGTGACACTGGCATCTATCATCATTCACACCTTCAGGAGAAGGGATTTATGAAATTAAATTCAGTTTTGACATTTTTACAATGATACAGATCAATCAAAATTTCCCTCTTCTTAAAATTCTCCCACGCAAATGATTCAGTTTTTTCATACACAGAGTGACATTTCCTGTAATCATACTGATGCATACAAATGAATGGGTGCAAATAAATAAAAATAGAAAGCCCTGCTTAAGACTTGGTGTTCCGGGGCGGAGCCTGACTGCCGATGAAGATGGCCGCGGTCTGAGAGAGCTCCGTGGCGGCAAACGCAACTTAAGCACATAAAACGGGCATTAACACCGGCAATCCACCCGTGAACCGAGCACTGCATACCCGACCCACACCAGAGCAAGCTGAAATGGGAGGCGGACGAAAATCCAAGTCCGGAACGGCCGTGGCACCAATCTTCAGAACCAGGTCAGACAGAGAGGCGCCATGCGCACACAGCATGCAGGCCTCGGACTCAGACTCTGACACCAGCATTACTAGCCACAGGAAAGAGACATCACCCCTTACCAGGCAAGACCTCAAGGAACTACTCACAGACATGAAATCCCTCGTGGCAGATGAACTTACTAAGCATCTGGCCCCAATCAATGAAGGCCTGACCGCCCTAACTAAGCGCACACACACGCTAGAATCCAAAATGGCTGACGTTACCGCCATGACCTCCAACCATGAGGACAAATTTAAAGACATGCAAGAGCAAATAGCCTACCTGGAAGACTTACAAGAAGACCTTAATAACCGGTCCAGGCGAAACAACATTTGCATAAGGGGTCTGCCTGAATCCGCTGCACCAGAAACCCTTAACGCCATGCTCCTTGAGGCCTTCAGCAGCCTGCTGCCAGACGCCTCGCCATCCGACCTCCTCCTAGACAGGGCACACAGAGCCCTTCGCCCACCCACAGCAGGCTCATCGCAACCCCGAGATATTATAGTTCGCTGCCACTACTTCCACATTAAGGAGGCGATCATGCGGGCCACCAGAGAGACCCCACTGCAGATTGAAGGCCACACGGTGCAATTGTACCAAGACCTAGCACCCACGACCCTTCGCAAACGCAGAGAACTAAAACCACTGACCCAAGCCCTCCAGGCACGGAGAATTCGCTACTCATGGGGCCATCCCTTCAAACTTATGGTACGACGAGACAACCACACATACACGCTATACAGACCATCAGAAGCCCAAGAATTCGCTACACAACTGGGCCTCCAAGACCTAATCCTGGATTCGAACGCTGCCCCACAACGACAACCAGCGGCCCAACACGGACCATGGGACCAACAGCCACAAAGGGAACGCGACAGAAGACAGCGCCCTAGACAGCCTCCAGCCTAAACCGAAGCCCACTGTCACAGCCGCGTCTTGGCTTCCCTCACGGCACCTTCACTTCAAGCCCACCCTACTAACTGACCCCGGACACACAGAACTCATACCACCAGCGCTGCCAAGCCGAAACTAACGACCTAACCGCCAACCCCAGAACCTGCCAAAATGCACTCAGCACCTATACCTACCCTCTGGCCCCCCAGGACTCACTCAACATCACCAGGGCCTTATCCCGGCAGGTGCGACCACCCACCACGGCTACCCACGCCGCCGGCCTTAAGACATACCGGCCTGCCGACCTCAACCTGGGGCCACAACAGACTCCAGCGACCCACTCCAAGATCCACAGGACGCTGTTCATCATCCACAACCGCAGACGAAGAAGACCTCACCCAGCGATGAAGCACTCCAACTCACACCCCAAGATCCGGCTGATAGAGATCGAACTGTGAAAGCTCTAAGCACTATGGGACTACAGTAAGATTACTGTGGGGACAACTTTTTTGCCTTCTTCCTACTGTTTGGGGTGGGGGGGAATGGACAGGGTGGAGGGACCCGGGGCCCTGGTGGTCCCCCCTCCCCCCCCCTCTTCCGAGGTGGGGGGACGGCGGGCCGCGACAGCCTCGGACAGGGATGACATGATATGATATGTACACCACATGGCTTACACACAACTTCTCTTGAGGCACTGGGGGGGCGGGCTTGACGGAACACAGTGGGGCTCTGGCGGCCTTCCCCCCCCCTCCTCCCAACGGGGGTGGGGGGCGGTGGGCTGCGGAGACCCAGTAACAGACAAGGTAACGGCTCCCCTGAGTCACAGAGCACACGACCTAGCCGGAGAGCGGGAGTGTACAGGCAGTAAATTACAGATGGTCTGGGCCCTGGCGGCCGTTCCCCCCCCCCCCCCTCCCACGGGACGGGGGGGCGGCGGGCCGCGACGGCCTAGAGCCACTCAGAAAAGGCATTCCCCGACAATTACAGAGACCCCAGACACTCTCGGGAGGCACAATAGCCCCTCACGTCCCCAGAGAGACTGGGACCGGGGCAACACGACCCTTCAGCCTGACCGGACCACCCACACCTAAAGAATGATTAGCCAGATCAGTGCCTCCATGCCCTAGACAATCTCAGACAAAAAATACTGACTACTAATTGCTTAGTAGCTTAAAACAGGATAAAAGAGCCTGACAAACCATTGAGAGGTCAATGACAGGGATCCCTGCAGGGAGATATTTCCCAGCCACTTACAACTACGGTGGTTTGATACTCTAACATCCCACCCACTTAAGGTATGAAAGCAGTCTCAACCTCGGCTGATCAAGCGTAGATACATGATGACAACCCAAACTATTCTTATCTTACACGCATGCCATACAGCTCCTTGTGATATATGTAACAACTTATGATAACTGTTAAATATGCTTATTTTGAAAGACACCTATTGTATCCCACAATTTGTTCCAACAACTTGTTTCTGTGTGTCCCCCCCCCCCCCCCCCCCCGGACGAAACAGAAATGTAGTAGAAAAGAAAAGCCAAAAACAATAGACGCGACAACCTCTAAACTCCATTGTACATAGTTATGACGCCTACCTCCCAGGTTTCATTCTCCCCGGTTCCTTACTAAGACAAGACTGCCCATACGAACCTATTTACCGTTTGCCGCCCACTCTCAGACAAACGACCATTACTCCCCCCACATAACCTGTTCCGTACCGCTGGTCTCCGATCACACTGACCAGTGAGACCCCCGGTACCACAGTTCACCTTTGCTGGCAATTGACGTAAGACCAGCACGTTTACCCCCCTCCCCATACACCTTACCCGTCCTCTGCATCCTTCTGCTGCCCTCCTGGGACCACCCGGGCCCAGACTTCCTCCCTTCCTCCCCACTGACCAGCCCTACACCCCCCTCCTACACTACGACACCTGACCAGGCCATTCCTGACCATGCCACTCAACTTACATTGTATCTCCATTAACGCTAAGGGCCTTAACAATCCCAAAAAACGCCATGCCTTATTACGATGGGCACACAACCAAAAAGCAGACATTCTCCTACTCCAAGAGACTCACTTCACCCCCCACAAACACTTCCCACTCAGGAACAAACACTACAACCGCAGCTTTCTCGCCAACTCCCCAGAAGCTAAAACCAAAGGGGTGGCTATCATACTCAAAGCATCCTGCCCCCTGAACGACATCCAAGCCTTCCCAGATAAACAAGGTAGATACCTTACGCTCACAGGCAAAATAGGCTCCTCAACCTACTCCATCACCTCCCTATACGCCCCTACAACCCCAGACGCAACCTTCTGGCAAACATTCTCAGCACATCTCACTACGATCAAAGCCACATTCACCATTGTAGGAGGCGACTGCAACGCCACACACCACCCGTCCATCGACCGCACCACCAGAACTCAGAACGACCCAAGACCGTCACACAACGACGCTCCCTTCTCCCACTTCCTACATACACATAACCTCCTGGACATCTGGAGAGCCCAACACCCCTCAACTTTGGACTATACATTCTACTCCCACCCTCACAACACTTACTCCCGCATCGATTACTTCCTCATCTCCCCAAACATAACATCGAGAATCACGCACACCTCCATTGGTCACATAACCTGGTCGGACCATGCCGACATCTCCCTTACCCTCTCAATCCCCAACATGACACGCCCCTGGACTTGGAAACTTAACTCACAACTCCTACAAGACAAGCTCATAACCTCGTCCCTAACAGAAGACATTAAGGAATATTTCACCCTGAATGACCCCTCCGTGTCCTCCCCAATCACCCTATGGGCAGCCCACAAGCCAGTAATCAGAGGCAAACTCATAGCAATAGCCACAGCACGTAAAAAGCAGCACAACAGACAACTAATGGATGCCATCTCAGAAATAGGCCGCCTAGAAACCCTCCACAAACGCCACCCGACCCCCTCTCACCTTGACCAACTCACGACAGCGAGAGCCATACTTAAACGCCTCTCCCTCTCAACCACGGCCAAAGCACTCACATGGACCAAACAAAAGTATTATGAAAAGGGCAACAAGGCAGACTCGATGTTAGCTAAACGCCTCAAAAACCTAACAGACACAAAGCGAATCTCTAAGATCCGCACATCAGAAGGTACAATGAGCACCGACCCACACACAATCTGGAAAACCTTCCAGCAATACTTCACGTCCCTCTACAACCACACCCCGGACCCCCAAACTGACCTCACTCAATCCTTAACGGACGACTTCCTTAAGAAACTCTCCCTCCCCTCCCTCACTGACACAGCCAGAACACTTATCTCAGCAGACATATCCCCAGAAGAACTACAAGCAGCAATAAAATCCCTGAAACCCAATAAAAGCCCCGGACCTGACGGCTTCACAGCTATCTATTATAAAACTTTCGGAGACATACTCACCCCACGACTATGCAAAGTCTTCAATGCAATGCTCAAAGGCAACCCTCTAACCCCCGACATGACACAAGCCAACATTACCCTCCTACCCAAACCCGGGAAATCCCATGAAGATCCAGGTCACTTCCGCCCCATTTCACTCTTAAACATAGACCTGAAACTCCTGACCAAAGTCATGACAACGAGAATTAATCCCCTCCTGCCGAAACTCATCAACCCAGACCAAGTAGGCTTCATCCCCCACAGACAGGCACAAGACAACACCAGACGGGTCATAGACCTAATCTGGTACGCCAACCATAAACGCCTCCCGACCGCCATACTCTCCCTAGATGCCGAGAAGGCCTTTGACCGCCTTCTATGGCCCTACCTATTCGAAGTCCTTCGCAAATTCAAATTCCCACAAGAACTCACCCACTTTCTCCAAGCCATGTACCACACTCCGACCGCGCAGCTGCTAATCCCCAATATTACCCCCCCCTCCTTCCCTATACTGAACGGAACCCGACAAGGCTGCCCCCTGTCCCCTCTACTATTCGCTATATCCCTCGAACCACTGCTGGAGACCATACGTAACAACACACACATCAAAGGACTCAAAATTAGGGACGACACATTCACCATAGCAGCATACGCAGACGACATCCTCCTCACCCTGACTGACCCCATCCCAACCCTGACCACCCTCATCACAACCCTACAAGACTACTCCAAGATATCAGGATACCAACTCAATGCCACTAAATCAGACCTCATGCCGCTCAACCTTACAGAACCCACTATCCACTCCCTAAAACAAGACCTCCCCTTTCGGATCTGCCCGACGGCAATCACTTACCTGGGAGTCCAAATCACTAGTGACACCACCGCCTTATACAAAACCAACTATCCCCCACTCTTCCAGAAAGCAACCCAAAACCTAGAACGCTGGAAACAGATGAACATATCTTGGCTAGGAAGGATAGCTTCCGTTAAAATGAACCTCCTACCCAAATTCCTCTACGCCTTCCAAGCACTACCCATCCCCTGCAATAAAACTGACCTCAAAAGACTACAAACTGCCATAGATCGATTCGTTTGGAACGGGAAAAAACCCCGCATCCGCAGAGCCACATTATATGTACCCAAACTCTCCGGAGGTCTAGGCCTCCCCAACCTTACACACTACCTACATGCAGCCCACCTAACACAAATCCAACATTGGCACCTCCCCCCCCGCACACAAACGATGGGTAGACCTGGAACACCTCATCTTTGGCCGAGACCACCCCTCCCAATACATGTGGCTCCAAAGGCAATACAGGCCACTGCCACCCCCCACTTCCCCAGCAATCACCCACTCCCTAGACCTCTGGGACCGACTCAGCGACAAATTTGACCTGTCCACAGGCCTCTCACCCCTCACCCCAATCCTCCGCAACAAAATGTTCCAACCTGGCCTCACACCTCAGCACTACGCCCATTTTGAAGACCGCGACATAGTTAGGTTGGGACACCTCTATCCTAACGGCAAGCTCCTGCAATACACAGAACTCCCCAACCCCGAAACCTTAACCACATTTGATTACTTCCGCTACCTCCAACTCCGAAGCTTCGCAGCGACCGACACGGTTCGCATAGCAGCCACCTCGTCCCTGACCAGGTTTGAAAGAGACACCCTTCAGTCACCATCCAGGAAGAGCCAAATATCATCTATCTACATAAATCTAACCACACACCACACTCAGATAGCCCTCCCATATATCACGGCGTGGGAAAAAGATCTCGGACCCCCCGTGGACTCCACGGACTGGGCTGACATCTGGGCATCCATTAAATCCATCTCAATCTGCGTCACCCATCAAGAACAGGCATACAAAATGCTCTTCAGATGGTACCTCACCCCCTGCCGCCTGAAGGCCATGAAACAAAGCCCCACCAACCTCTGCTGGAAAATGTGCGGAGAAACAGGCACATTCCTCCACTGCTGGTGGACATGCCCTAAACTTACACCCCTATGGAAAACTATGACGACCCTCCTATCCGGACTACTCAACAAACCAATACCCCTTGACCCGTGGGCCCTTTTGCTCTCTAAACCCCTGGACAGCCTTACCCGTAGTGAAAATAAGCTCATAGCAAGAATAGCCCTAGCCACACGCCGAGCAATCGCCGAAAGCTGGTCCACAACACGTATACCCACTCACTCTCAAATACACACGAAAATTACAGACAGCATAGACATGGACAGACTAACAGCACAGATACATGACACCCCTAAATCATTCCACAAAGTCTGGGACCCGTGGCTCGACGGAAACAATGCCCTCCCATGGTGACATATCAGACCCGACGACCTACACCACCAACGCTAACCATGACAAGGGTGAGGCACACAGCTTCAACCCACCCCTAACCCAACCCCACCGCCCTGGGTCCGGAGGGAATACCCAGAAGGGCAGCAGCACTCCACTCTACTCACCCCTCCACAGTCCCTCCTCCCTCCCCTTAATTACCCCCCTACCTAACACTACCCTCCCTGTAACACCCACCCTAACTTCCTGGCCCCACTAACACAACCACAATCTCTGACCGACTCGAAGGCCACACTCCCCCAGACAGTTATCCCCATCCCCCCAACAATGGGACGACCACCACTGAAAGCTTCTGGCTAATGGCCCTACGACCTCAACTATCTCTAATAACCGGAATATCCCGGAACAGGTACCTCGATGGACGCTTCATAACCAACCCTAGAACCCTGTAACTCCACCGGACCACAGATAACACGATCTGAACGGTCACACACCTAGCTTTCCTGACTCAAGGTCCTCCAAAGAAAAGGTTATGAGAGATACCAAACCACAATGCCAGTAACATGTTCTACTAAAATATTTTGTATCCTATTGTAACCCCCTAACTAACCAACCTCTTTTTTCTGTAAAAAACGTTCATTAACTTTTGTTCATGAAAACTGAAAAATGAAAAATAAAGAATCTTTAAAAAAAAAAAAGACTTGGTGTTCCGACTAACTTTTTAAAATGAAGAGTACAAAGAGAGGTTAGCTAGTGGGATTAAATGGCAATGTTTATGAGCCCAGGAGGTAAATAGGGAATAGACAGACATATACATGTTACATTGCTTTAGTCTATGGAGTACCCTCTAAGCTCACAAACGTTGACCATAACAACTACAGTGCACTGTAGCAGTTATAATGCCAACAATTCCCCAGTAATGTCCCACCAGGTAAGAGTCACCCTCCTTCGTAAGCTTTAAAAAGTAGATATTTACTTACCACTTTTCTCCCTCACCAAACTGCTTTGCCATCCCACCTCCCTGGCGGAGATCATCAAGCCTATAACGACGGTCATGCAGATAGCTACTGGAGGCATTGTCCCTTATTGGAAAGCTTTGAATTTGTGGTGCCCCTATTTCCATTCCCTCCCCCCCTTGTGTCCTTCTCTACTGATTTATCTCCTGCCCTTTTGTTCTTTTCTCCATATTTAAAGGATCACTATAGTGTCAGGAAAACAAATCGGTTTTCCTGACACTATTGTGCCATAAGGGTGCCCCCACCCTCAGGGTCCCCCTCCCGTGGCGCTGAAGGGATTAAAACCCCTTAAGCAGCTTACCCCAATCCAGTGCCGGGCTCCCTCGGCACTGGGGACCTCTCCTCCCCCGCCGACGCAGCTCTGAGTGGAGCGGAATGCGCATGCGCGGAAAGTGCTGCGTGCGCATTCAAACTGTCTATAGGAAAACATTTCTTAATGCTTTCCTATGGACGTTCTGCAAACTGGATGCACCTCTAGCGGCTGTCAGGAAGACAGCCACTAGAGGTTGGATTAACCCTGCTATGTAAACATAGCACACATGTGAAGGGTTAAAACATGAAGGACCTGGCACCCAGACCACTTCATTGAGCTGAAGTGTTCTGGGTGACTATAGTGTCCCTTTAACACCACCCTTTCCCCACTCTCCTCTTATTCTCTTCCTCAACACTCTTGTCTCTCTCTCTCTCTCCATTTTTTTCCTCTCACCTTCTGTCACTCTGGTCTCCTTAATCATATATTTATTCACCACATACCTTTAGCATGGTCTAACGGTGCCCACCACAATCAGGATATGCCACCAGGAGCTGTGAGGAGGGGGCGGGAGTCAAATATAGACATGTCCCTGCTCATATCACAGCATCATCATAGAGTCCTGAGCATGCTTTCTGCAAGCACTCTCACGGCAATCAGCTGCCACACGCTATATAATTGAAACCATTGACTGTAGAACATGTCAGGATCTGTTAGACTACAGGTACCCACTTTAAGTAACCTGACGTGGGTAACATCAGGAGGAAAGCACTTGCACTAGTGCTCCCCTAAAAGGTCTACAACTGGACAGAATATAAACTACAGCAGGCTGTACGAGTTATGGTACCAAGACTGATTATTTAAAAAGGAAGCTAAACAATATATCCCATAAACTCTGGTTGAGCATTAGTTTGTGGGTCATGCGTAACCTCTCTTTAAAAATCTCAGCACCAAGAATAGGTAAAGAAATTGTTAGCCAATCTCTGCTATGGTGAAAGGAACTTGCTGATTTTTAAAAACTATTATTGTTTATGTTACATAAGACCTACATGTCCTGTTTTTTCAAGAAGCGATTATGCTTTGCAGCTCTATTCAAAAGAGGGCATATAGCCAGATGACAGCGGGCGAACAAGAGAGCCCCAATTAATATGGGACAAGACCTCAGGACACTGAACGTGGGCGCAGAAGATCAGAGATCACTGCATAGGCAGAAAACGGGCCTGAAGATTGTAAAAATGACAGATAAACGGCACTCCCAGCTTAAACAGATATTTACACGGACCTGCAATTGGAGCGCCTCTGTGCAGTGGGAGAAGCTCTCTGTATTGTGGGCTCCAGAGGCGGCTGTCACCACGCGATTAGAACTCGGAGAAAGCAGCCGGTGTTCTGTACGGGAACCCAGACTGGCTACAGTAACAAGCATTGAGCGGGCAGCAGCCTATTAGCCAATCAGGAGAATCTTTAGATCCCGCTCAGTTCAAAGGCCTACAGCAGGAGAGAAGGAAATCATCCTGATTGGTTAAGATTGTTTTTTTTTCTTGGCAGTTTTTAAGAAGCCAACTTCAGCATATCATCAGCTAAACACCATCCTGCTTATTTATCGGTCACCAAACACCTTGCAATATGGGATACACCATATATAGTGTGTCTTTTGTGTCCTGCACTAAACACTGTCATCTGGTCGTATGTTAGTATGCCATTGTATTATACCATTATCATTCACATGCAAGTACAATATAAAATCCAGGCAATGCAGCACATATCCTATTCAATCGGTTGAAACGTACACATGGATGATGTACTAGATCAAAACAAAGGTAAGATCAGTGCAGTGAAGTAACCCCTTAAGGACTGAGCCAAATGTACACGTTGTGAAGTAAACAAAACCTGGCATTTGCGCTATATGTCTGTCCAACCTTAATTCACCTCTTTCATATTAAATGCACCCCCCCTTATCATATATCATTTTATTCAGGGGAAACAGGGCTTTCATTTAATAACAAATATTTAGCTATGAAACATAATTTAATATGAAAAAAATATGAGAAAATAAGAAATTTTGTTATTTTTTTAGTTCTACATGACATTTTAACTGTCAATGTCATAATACTGTTTGCTTTTACTGCAATAAAATACACATTTGTATTCAGCAAAGTCTCACGTGTAAAACAGTACCCCCTACGTACAGGTTTTATTGTGTTTTCGGATCTTACAGGGTCAAATATAGCACGTTACATTTGAAATTGAAATTCGCCAGATTGGTTACGTTGCCTTTGAGACTGTATAGTAGCCCAGGAATTAAATTTACACCCATAATGGCATACTATTTGCAATAGTAGACAACCCAAGGTATTGCAAATGGGGTATGTCCAGTCTTTTTAGTAGCCATTTTAATATCACAATACAGTTAGAACGAAATAACACACATCTATATATTTTTTTATTTATTTCGTAAATTTTTTTAACGTATTTACATATTTTTTTTACATTTTATATATATATATATATATATATATATATATAACTATAATTATATATATTCAATCAGTGTCAGTCTACGTGTAATTTGATATTACTATATATATATATAATTATATATATATTAATAGTAAAATACACATAGACAGTGTGTGTATGTGTGTGTAAATGTATATATATATATATATATATACTTAGATCATATAGATATAATATATATCTATATGATCTAAGTATATATATATTTTTTTTTACACTGATTAATTACATTTTATTTCCAGCCAGCAGGGGGACTAACTGTCATTACAGGCAATCCTCCTGCTGGCAATGCAGCAGCCAGCTAACCCGGCCATGTGATTGTGAGGTCCTCGCAAGGACCTCACGCTCACATGGCCGGGGGGGGGGGGGAGGGGGCGCAGGAGGCAGGATCTGCCGCGGGGGACTCCCTGGGATCCCAGGTGAGTCCCCCCAACCACGATCGCCGGCGTGGGATCGCCGGCGACCGGGTAAGTAACAAAAAAACGGAGGGCGTACTATTACGTCCTGCGGCGTTTAGAGCCGCTTAGAATAGGGCGTAATAGTACACCCTCTGGTTTTAAGGGGTTAAAGGCACAACAACTTTCATTTTAAATGTCATAAATGTAGTACAAATCGAGTTGTCACAATCTACATTTGCAATTATGATCCTGATCTTTCCTATTGGGGCTGGAGTTTTTAATTCTGTTGACTGACTACTTGGACTTAACCTGTCCTAGCTCTGCAACCTCCTTCTACAATTCCACCCTCTCCTCTCAACTAGACATCACCTTCTTACCTTGATGACAGGTCCCTGCTCTGCCATCAAATGCCGGTGACCGGAGGAAAGGGGATGGAACAGGCAGGCGTTGAGGTAGGTTTTTCTTGCAGCCTCTCACTCATCCCTCGCGTGCCCTATGTGATGCCGGAATATGACATCATTTCGGCCCGGCATACTAAACAGCAGGCGGGAAGAATGAGGAGCTTCCCCACACTGGACCCCAGGGAGTTGAGTGTTTGTCAGTGAGTGAGTGTCTGTGTGTGTCTGTCAGTCAGTGTATGTCTGTCAGTGAGTTTGTGTGTGTGTGTGTGTGTCAGCATGTGTGTGTCTGTCAGTGAATGAGTGACATGAAGCGGCGGCAAAATGGATCTTTGCCTAGGGCGGCAGAAATCCTTGCACCGACCCTGCTCAGAACCACACTCTCCAGCGAACCCAAACTACTATTACACACATTTAACTCTCTTCTTCGCCCTATTGTTCCTCCTCCATCTACTAACCTGACCGCCTCAGACTTTGCAACTCACTTCACTGTCAAGATCTCTACAATCAGGGCAGAGATCTTGTGGTGGAATCTCAGTAAAAATAAATTTACTAGGACAAGATTGCCACGTGGTATGTGCACTTGCATATGTTGATGTACCAGTTAAGTCAGTTACACGTAGCTAAGATACAATCAGTAGTGTAAGGAGCATAAGTAGGAATACAGGATATACGAGTATTTCCCCTCCTCCATTGTGCTGGGCAAGCCATGTGGTCAAACAGGATTTTAGTCTCTATTCGGTTGATTAGATAAGAGTATGTGTAGGTTGAACTGATTATGGGAGGAGCTACATGCCTATATAAGGGACCTACACTGTATGATCAGGACTCAGACATTGCTGTTTTTTGGTGACATTAGTCCCTCTGAGTCCCAATCGGTGAACCGAATAAAGAATCTCTTCCTTCCTGAAGAAACCTGTGTCCATCTCTCTGTGCTTGGCTTCCTTCAGTTTCTCCGGTATCATTTGGTGCATTGGGCCGGGAAGCTCATCGTTCAACGGTAGCTGAGAAGCAGAGGCGTGAGACGGTCTATCTTTGCCCACGTTCTCTACGGCTGCACCCCTGAACTTCTGCGTGGACCTCCCTTCGTCTCGGCGCCACTGGTCTGTTGTCCAGGAGATCATCGGCCTCTACGTAGTAAGTGCTGGGGTGTCCCCGTCGATGAGTGTGAACCCAGGTTCAGGAACGAGGAGGTGAGACGACCGCTGTTTTAGACGGCGGACCCACTAGGGGTATTGGATACCGATTGTGCGGTAGGCCCATAAGGGGTTATTTGGAATCTGCCCCCTCCAGTGGAGGGAAGGAGCGAAGGCGCACCGCTCAATTAAACGCCCTTTAGTAAGCCCGTTTAATTTTGGTTTGGAGTCAGGCGGGGTTCTGGTGTAAATAGCCCCAGCCGGACACCGGTGTCTTGTCTAGACTAGCGTTCTAGGGTGTATATTTTGTTCGCTAGGTCGGAGGGACCGGGAGACTAAGCGGCATCTGTGTAAATTAGGTCCGCTAGATCTCAACCTATCTTGGCTAAGTGGGAAGGCGTGTAAATTTGGAACCCACTAGATTTTTGATAGAGTAAATAGACTAAAAGGGTGCTGTTGTAAATTCTGCCCTCTAGTTCGCTATATGTGGTGCTTGGGCAGTGTGGCTAACCAAAACGTTTGTAGATAGTTTTAGGTAGTCCATCAAGGTACTGGCCAATAGATTAGTTGGGAATTGTAAATGTGTTAAAGATTGTTGTAGTAGCGTGTATATCTTGCTAGATAGCGTGAGCTCTGCCGTCTAGCGAGAGTGTGAATAGTGTGTAACTGTATTATAGCGCACGGTACCATAACCATGTATAATTACTGATACTGTAAATAAGTACTAATAATTGTCGTCTATGTTGCATGTTTTAACACCATAACCACTACTAATTGTACTGTGACTTTAAATTGTACTTTAACCTATGCTAACCGTACTGTAACTACTGTTTGTAAAGACGATGTTACTGGGGTATGTTATAGACGGGTAATTCAAATATAGGGAATTATAGCGTGGGTGACCGTATAGTTTTGCCAAAGGGCACAGTATTAGTTACTTAGTGACTGGTGTAACAGCTGTGTGTGTACGGGAATTCCCTGAGTGTTTTGTTGTGTGCGTTTCACTTAGTAACTGTACCACGTGGTGCTGTTGCCGAGGGAACGGGTGTGACCGTTGGTAGAGTGTTTGTATAGTTTCTGTTGGAAACGACGCTCCATTGTTAAGTATGGGCGCGTCAGATTCGACGATTTTGGATCCCTTAGGATGTATGATAAAGAATTTTAAAAAGGGATATACAGTATGTGATTTTGGGGTAAAGATGTCTCCAGCACGCTTGATTACATTGTGTAGTAGGGAATGGCCTACTTTGGTTGCCGCATGGCCGCCACGTGGCAGTTTGGATCCTAATCTGGTACAGCGTGTACACGTGGCTGTATCAGGTAGGCCTGAACTTTACGGCCAGTTTCCATATATTGATTGTTGGAGGCAGGCCGTAAAAGACTCGCCAAAATGGATCCGAGTATGCCACGAGGAACAATGTCGCCTCATGGTGGCCAGGACTCGCTTGTCCACTAAGGCCGTAATTACGCCCATTTGGGACACGCCTCCTGAGTCTGAGATCCCTATGCCGCCCCCTTACTCCTCCACCGGAAGAGGAAGAGGAGGTGCTGCTGGAAACACTCCTCCCCTGGCCCCGTTGTCCCCACCTACTTCCTCCTCTAGCTCAGAGCCCTCTTGTTTTAAAACCTCCCCTCTCAGTACCTACCTCTGTCAACTCCACCTACCCAGATTTGGCGCCATTTCTAGTTCCTGGTCAGGCTCCTCCTAGCCCGGCCCGGAATATTTTACTCACCGACCTCCCCCTCAGTAAAGCGTCCCCATCCCCTTGTCTTACTACCCCTCGACCGGAACCCCTAACTGACGTTCCTAAACGAAGCCCCATACTAACCCGACAATTGACCGGTACCCTACAACCCCGACATTATCAAATGCCACTTCGACTGACACCTGGCCCGACACACATTAACGGTGACGGCCAGATACAATATGCTGATCCAGTATTCGTTTATGTTCCCTTCACAACTACTGATCTATTTAATTGGAAGACCCATAACTCCTCATACACCGAAAAGCCTCAAGCCATGACGGATTTGTTTACCTCCATAGTCCAGACACATAATCCCACTTGGGCTGATTGCCAGCAACTGCTTATGACATTGTTTAATAACGAGGAAAGGACAAGGATGAACCAAGCGGCAATTAAAGCGCTGGAAGAAGCATACAGGGACGCTATTATTGCTGGCATGAAAGCTGGAGGAAAGAAGGCGATTAACATGTCTAAGTCGGCTGAGGTATTGCAGAAATGTGATGAATCGCCCAGTGTCTTTTATGACCGATTATTGGAGGCATACCGCTTGTATACCCCCTTTAATCCGGAGGCCCCTGAGAATTCCCGGATGGTTAACTCTGCCTTTGTCAGTGTCAGGGATCTTACCTGGAGTGGGAGTCCGGCAGGCAGAGTTAAGGCACCCTTTGCAATTCGGCACAGACCGAGGGGACTCAGGACAGAAATCCCCAAGGGTGTGACACAGTGCACTGGGGCTGAAATAACCAGTGCTTCCTGGAACGCAGTACAGACAAGGGAAATCCAGAAGAATAGTCGGTAACAGAATCAGAAGTCAGGACGGGCAGCAATCAGGCGAAAACAGTAGACGAGCAGGAGATCAAAACCAGGAGTCAGATAAACAGCAGTGAAACCAAGCGGAACAGGAAACACGATCTGACAACGAGGACCAGACTTGCGGGGTTTAAATAGGAAGACAGCCAATAATCATGGAACCAGGAACAGGTGTGCAAATCCCAGGCAAACAGGCTCAGACTACAGGATATCACGAACATGTAGAAACAGTCCAAGATGCGTGGGACCCAATGTAAGGATCCTGACTGGGATGCAGGCAACTCAGGTTCGATCCCAGCCAGACCCAAATACACAATATTGTGTAAAACCAAATGATGATCCTGACATTACCCCCCCCTCAAAGACGCCGTAGGCGAGAAGAGGAAGGCAAGTACGACCCAGGAGGTTACTTTTTAGTTTTCTTGGTTTTAGTAGTACCTGTAGGAGTGGAGGTCATAGCTCTTAGGGCTTTTTCAAAAACTTGCAAGTCCTCCTTCCGGACTAGAGTCCCATTAGAGGCATAGGTACAGCCAGCAGGAGGGACTTCCTTGATAGGACTTGCAGTGGTTGTGGTGCTTGCCTTCCTAGAAGCAGACTCCTTAGTGGAAATAGCGATCTCAGGTTCTTTCGTAACTGATTCCAGCACATCCTCAGGAGCAACAACTGTAGAAGACGGAGGATTGTTCAAAGTGGTCAAGCAAGGACAGGCAGCATGTTGGCAGTCAGGTCTCATAGGATATGCCGGAGTAGTACCCAGACGGAGAACCCGAGGCCTAGAAGGACGAATGGGACAAAAAGAGATTAAATGCCCTCTCTCCCCACAGTAAAAACACAGTCCATGCGCCACCCTTCTTGCCCTTTCTTGAGATGACTGACGACACCTAACCAGTCCAATCTCCATGGGTTCTTCCGCCTCGCTGTCAGATGTTTCAGGCTTTTCAGGAGACTTGGGAGTGATAGGGTTAGTAGTAACATCAGTCCGAGTGTAAGGAGTAGTGTAAACCATTTCCAGTCCGGGTTGCAATATATGGGAAGCAACAGTAGGTGTTCTCTGTACATAGGATTTTTGTGTCTTGTTGCATTGTAGCCCCAAGGACCGAATAAAGGACTCCCAGGAATCCAGGACTGGGCTTTTGGTGAGTAACAATTGGTGGGCCCAAATCTTAAGGTGCCCCGACAATAAGGTAATTGCTGTCCTCACTTTAATGGCATCTGTGGCAAAGGTAAATGGTCTCAAGGAGAACAGGATCTCGCAGTCAACCTTGAAGGTGTCAAACTTAGACCGGATCCCAGAAAATTTCTCAGGTAGAGCAACCAGCGGTTCAGATAGTCCAGAGTCATAGGTTACTCTCCCTTTAAGGGAAGCCAGCTCCTGCTGTAAGCCCTGCAAAGCCTGGGTGAGCTGGGAAACTTGCTGGGTCAAGGCTGCAACGGTACTCCTCAACTCTGCAGACTCCATTTGGTCAGATCGTACTGTCAAGGATCTTACCTGGAGTGGGAGTCCGGCAGGCAGAGTTAAGGCACCCTTTGCAATTCGGCACAGACCGAGGGGACTCAGGACAGAAATCCCCAAGGGTGTGACACAGTGCACTGGGGCTGAAATAACCAGTGCTTCCTGGAACGCAGTACAGACAAGGGAAATCCAGAAGAATAGTCGGTAACAGAATCAGAAGTCAGGACGGGCAGCAATCAGGCGAAAACAGTAGACGAGCAGGAGATCAAAACCAGGAGTCAGATAAACAGCAGTGAAACCAAGCGGAACAGGAAACACGATCTGACAACGAGGACCAGACTTGCGGGGTTTAAATAGGAAGACAGCCAATAATCATGGAACCAGGAACAGGTGTGCAAATCCCAGGCAAACAGGCTCAGACTACAGGATATCACGAACATGTAGAAACAGTCCAAGATGCGTGGGACCCAATGTAAGGATCCTGACTGGGATGCAGGCAACTCAGGTTCGATCCCAGCCAGACCCAAATACACAATATTGTGTAAAACCAAATGATGATCCTGACAGTCAGCCAAGCCTACGGAGATATAAAGCGCAAGCTACAAAAGTTAGAAGGGTTTGTAGGGATGTCCATAACCCAACTAATGGAGGTAGCGAATAAAGTGTACATGAACAGGGAAACAGAGACAAAGAAAGAGGAAGAGCGCAAGATGCGTAGAAAGGCAGATATGCTAGCGGTAGCAATCGCAGGCGTAGATAGAAGGGAAAAGGAAGTACCGTATATAGGGGAACAGATAGAGGCGATAGTAAGTGGAATGGGGAACCCCTGAGTAGAAATCAGTGCGCATACTGTAGGGAAGAAGGGCATTGGAGAAGTGAGTGTCCGCGAAGGGAACAGTATGAGAGAGACAGACCTAGGGCAGGATATGGTAATTATAGAGGCAGAGCGAGAGGTAGAGGAGGTCCTGGAGGGAATAATGGTAGCAATAGAGGAAGTGTTAGAGAAGACAGGTATTATCCAGCAGCGCAGAGATCCCGCGATAGAGAAGATAGGGACTTTGTAGGATTGGCTGACACGGTCATGGAGGACTATTGATACCGACCGGGCTCCATCCCCCTTGGCCGAGCGGAGCCTATGGTCGATGTATCAATAGGGGGAAAAAGGAGTGCGTTCATGATCGATACTGGTGCTGAACATTCGGTGGTGACTGACCTAGTTGCTCCTTCATCCGGAAGAACTATCACCGTAATAGGAGCAACTGGAAGGAGTGCTGCTAAACCAGTTCTTAAAAGTCGACTCTGTACATTGGGAGGCCACGTAGTAAAACATAAATTCCTTTATATGCCTGAATGTCCAGTCCAACTGTTAGGACGTGATTCGTTGTCAAAACTACAAGCGCAGATAACGTTTCTACCAAATGGAACAACATCTTTAAAGTTCAATGGACCTTCAGGTATAATGACAATATCTGTACCAAAGGAAGAAGAGTGGCGACTTTATACAGCGTTGACTAGCCAAAACCCTAAGAGTGATGAATCCTTGTTTAATATACCAGGAGTGTGGGCAGAAAACAACCCACCAGGACTTGCTCGCAATATCCCACCAATTCGAATCGAACTGAAACTTGGGGTCTATCCAGTGAGCTTAAGGCAATATCATATCCCACAAAAGCCCAAGAATAATATACAATCGTATTTGGATAAGTTCATACGGTATGGTATCCTAAAATTCTGTACTTCCCCCTGGAACACCCCATTGTTGCCTGTTCAAAAGCCCGGTACAGATGAGTATCGCCCTGTGCAGGACTTGAGAGCAGTCAATGATGCGGTCGTAAGTATACACCCAGTTGTGCCCAATCCATATAACCTGCTTGCTTTAATTCCGGGCGGGGCTACCTATTTCACTGTCTTAGATCTCAAAGATGCCTTCTTTTCCCTTCGAATTGCTGCGGAAAGCCAGTGTATCTTCGCATTCCAATGGGAAAAAGCTGTAACGGGCTCGAAACGCCAGATGACTTGGACAAGACTGCCCCAAGGGTTTAAAAATTCACCCACCCTATTTGGATCAGCTTTAAGTCAAGACTTACTGGATTTCAAGTCCATCCCAAGAGAGTGTGTACTATTGCAATATGTAGATGATTTGTTGATAGCGGCAGTTACAAGAGAAATATGTCAGCAAGCAACACATGATCTACTACACATTCTCTGGAAGGCAGGATACAAGGTGTCCAGGAAGAAAGCTCAGTTGTGTCAGCCAACTGTCAAGTATCTGGGATTCCATATCTCTGAAGGTCAAATGATAATGGGGCCAGAGAGAAAAGAAGCTGTATGCCAAATACCAATACCCAAGAATAGAAGACAAGTGCGGGAATTCTTGGGGGCAGCAGGCTTCTGTAGGATATGGATTCCTAGTTATGCGATATTGGCGAAACCTCTTTATGCAGCTATAAAAGGTACAGACCCCTGTGGACCCCTGAACAGCAAAAGGCATTTGAAGATGTGAAGAAGGCTTTGATGAGTGCCCCAGCATTAGGTCTACCTGATCATACACGTCCATTCTACTTATATGTACACGAGCAAAGAAGAATGGCTGTGGGAGTATTGACACAGTACTTGGGATCATGGCAAAGACCTGTTGCATATATGTCCAAACAACTGGATGCAGTGGCCAGTGGTCTTCCACCTTGTCTAAGAGCTGTAGCTGCCGCCGCCCTGCTGGTAGCCTAGGCTGATAAGATCACTCTGGGTCAGGAACTCTACGTGCGAGTCCCGCACGCAGTACAAACGTTGCTAGACTATAAAGGCAATCATTGGCTTAGTAATAGCCGCATGACTAAGTATCAAGCTATGTTGTGTGAAAACCCAAGAGTGCATTTAGAGACTGTTAATACCTTGAATCCAGCTACCCTTTTGCCACAACCTACTGAGAGTCAACATGATTGCCTGGAGGTGATGGATGAAGTGTTCTCAAGTAGACCGGACCTTCGTGATTTTCCTATCCAGAACCCTGATGTCCAGTATTATACGGACGGCAGTAGTTATGTGAAAGAAGGGATTCGCTATGCAGGATATGCAGTGACTACCATAGACAAGGTGATAGAAGCTCGGCCATTGTCAAAAGGAACATCGGCACAGAAGGCAGAATTAATTGCACTAACACGAGCGTTACAATTGGCAGAAGGTTTAAGAGTGAACATCTACACGGACTCCAAGTATGCGTTTTTAACCCCTTAAGGACCAAACTTCTGGAATAAAACAGAATCATGACATGTCACACATGTCATGTGTCCTTAAGGGGTTAACCACTCATGCCCATGGAGCTTTGTATAAAGAAAGAGGACTATTGAATTCAGAGGGTAAAGAAATTAAGTACGCAGCTGAAATATTGCAACTACTGGAAGCCGTGTGGGAACCGAAAGAAGTTGGTATTATACATTGTCGGGCGCATCTGAAAGGAGATGGTGACGTAACCAAAGGAAATCGGATGGCAGATAATGCAGCTAAGCGTGCCGCTGAATCAGGAAGACAGGAATATGTGGAACATATAGCTGCACTTATACCGACTCCACTGTCTCAATGGACTCCAGTTTATACAGCTCAAGAAGAAGAGTGGTTAAAGACAGAAGCTGGGAAATACCTGGAGAACAAATGGTATCAGTTAGAAGATGGAAGAATAGTCATTCCAGCATCACTAGCTGTAGAAATTGTCCAGAACTATCACAACGGGACACATTCTGGAAGAGATAGTATGGAAGAATCTCTCAGAAAACATTTCTACATACCAAGATTGTCCAACTTGACTCAAGCCATTGTACGAAGATGTGTAATATGTGCTAAGAATAACGCAAAGCAAGGACCAGTGAAACCACCGGGAGTCCAGTATATGGGGGGACTCCCTATGTCCGATCTTCAAATAGACTATACGGTAATGCCTAAATCCGGCGGACATCGCTACCTACTAGTAGTTGTGTGTACCTACTCAGGTTGGGTAGAAGCATGTCCCACTCGTACAGAGAAAGCAGGAGAAGTTGTGCGATTCCTGTTGCGAGAAATAATACCCCGATATGGACTACCATGTTCTATAGGATCGGATAATGGTCCAGCCTTTGTTCACCAGTGCCTACAACAACTGACTCATATGCTTGGTATTAAGTGGAAGCTTCATACGGCATATAGACCTCAGAGTTCTGGGAAAGTGGAAAGGATGAACAGAACTATTAAGAACCAATTGGCAAAGATGTGTCAAGAAACTCAACTTAAGTGGAATGTTCTTTTGCCTATAGCTCTGTTACGTATTCGTAGAAGGATGGTTCTCTCACCTTTTGAAATCATGTATGGGCGTCCACTTCCCGTACTTGGTAACTTAAGGGGGGATTTGAGTCAGTTGGGAGAAGGAATTACCCGGCAGCAGGTTGTAGAGTTGGGTAAAACTATGGAGGAGGTACAGAAATGGGTACAAGATAGATTACCTGTGAATATTTATCCCCCTGTTCATAGCTATCATCCAGGAAATCAAGTGTGGATTAAAGTTTGGAACAGTATACCGTTAGGGCCTAAGTGGAGGGGTCCTTATGTTGTTCTTTTGTCTACCCCTACAGCAATAAAGGTGGCTGAAGTGACTCCATGGATTCATCACTCCAGGGTTAAACCAGCAGCAGTAGATTCTTGGCAAGCTACACCAGATCCAGAGAATCCCTGCAAGATCCGGTTAAAGCGCATGACTCAGTCGGAGTAACGAGGAGATATTGGGATTACAAGTGTGTTTAAAGAGATCAGTAAGTGAGTGTTTTGTCGGCCATAATAAAGCCAGACCACTCACCCACGTGACATAGCCAGGGTGTCTCGAAGGGACCTCTGTGAAGGGAAGAGAGGACATGCAGAACTCCATTCCTTGCAGCCCTTACATCCTGGAAGCTGAGGTGCCATCGCACGGACGAAGACTGAGGATGAAGACGTCGAAAGAAGTGCTCTTGATAATGTGTATTTTTATGTTTTTTATTATTCAGGAAGGTAAAGGTACCGACACACCTAGCTGTGAGGTTTGCATTAAGACTACTATAACAGGTAATCGTATTTCCCAGACCCTAATTTGGCATTCACAATATGAATGTAAAGGATATGTATCAAGGTGTAGATACTTAGGTATAGAGTATAGTGTATGCCATTTAGGAGTAGGCGAACCTAAGTGCTTCAATCCAGAGTATCAACCCCGTACAATTTGGTTGACCCTCCGGAATGGAGACTCACAGGGGACCCTAATAAATAAAACAGTATTAGAAACCGTACATTCTTCGGGTGTTCTGCTATTTGATGCATGTAAGGCGATATCAAGTGGTAGAAAACCGTGGAATGTATGCGGGGATCTTAAGTGGGAGAGAACGTATGGGTCTAACGATAAGTATATTTGTCCCAGTAGTAAAAATAAGTACGTAAGTCCAAAATGCCCAGATAGGGATTATAATTATTGCCCATATTGGTCTTGTGTGGGGTGGGCAACTTGGGGACAGACAGTAGATAAGGATAGGATTGTTACTAAGTTGCCTACCAAACCGTATTGTAAGTCTATAGAGTGTAAATCCTGAACAATTTTTAGATAGGTTTGGTAACTTTTTTGGGTTCCAGATATATGGGACGGGTTTGGATCCTGGGACAATATTATTTATAGGGATAGAGACCGATACCGTAGCATCCCAAACTCATCAGGTTTTCCATTCTTTTTATGAAGAGATGAGTGTAGAAAATAAGATTCCCCATAATGCTAAGAACCTGTTTATTGATCTAGCCGAGAGTATTGCTGGTAGTCTTAATGTGACCAACTGCTATGTGTGTGGAGGTACTAATATGGGAGACCAATGGCCCTGGGAAGCAAAGGAGGTAATGTATTCTGGTTCTGAGACAATTGAACAGATAACATCTTCTCAAGCCGATTATCAAATGAGTGTTAGAGGTAAACTGAGTGGCGATTAAAGACCTCCATTATAGGTTATGTTTGCATAGCAAGGAAAGGAATAATGTTTAACACATCTGTAGGAGAACTAACTTGTCTAGGGCAAAAAGCTTATGATGATACTACAAAGAATACAACCTGGTGGTCGGCTTCAAATGTCTCAGAACCACCTAACCCGTTTGCAAGTTAAGCCAATTTAAAGGACGTGTGGTTTGATCTATCTATCACATCTAGTTGGAAAGCCCCAGCAAATGTGTACTGGATCTGTGGTAAGAAGGCCTATTCGGAGTTACCACAGGACTGGGAAGGGGCATGTGTGTTAGGTATGCTCAAACCATCCTTCTTCTTGTTGCCTATTGAAACAGGTGAGACTTTGGGAGTTAAAGTGTATGATGTGAATCATAGGAAGAAAAGGGGACCCATAGAGATAGGCGCCTGGGAAGATGATGAATGGCCTCCCCAGCGTATTATAGACTATTATGGGCCAGCCACTTGGGCAGAAGATGGTACTTTCGGATATAGAACCCCAATATATATGCTCAACCGCATTATAAGGTTACAGGCAGTGGTTGAGATAATTACCAATGAGACATCACAAGCGCTCAATCTCCTAGCGAAACATAATACTAGGATGAGGACAGCCGTTTACCAAAATAGATTAGCCTTGGATTACCTATTGGCAGTAGAGGGAGGTGTATGTGGGAAGTTTAACCTAAGCAATTGTTGTCTTCAAATAGATGATGAAGGGCAAGCAATAGCTGAGCTTACTAGCCATATGGTTAAACTAGCGCATGTGCATCCCCGGGTATGGAAAGGGTATAATCCAAGTAGTTGGTTTGGTAATTGGTATGAGCAGTTTGGAGGACTTAAGGCATTGGTAGGTGGAGTCATGCTAATTTTGATGCTGTGCCTTCTCCTACAATGTCTGATTCCTTTGGTAGTTAGGTCTGTGCAGAGCATTATAGAGAATATAGCAGAGAGAAAGGCTGCTGCACAGATAATGGCTATATATAGGTATGAGGCTCTAAATCAGGGAGAACTAGTACAGGAAGAGGAATGTTGAGGGATTCATATCGTTAGGGAGTCGCAAAGTCTGGTCTGGTTCATAGCAACCTGAGGTGTAAGCAAACTATGGTTAATTGATGCATCTGGAATTGTGAAATATCAGAAGCATCAAAGGGGGGAATGTGGTGGAATCTCAGTAAAAATAAATTTACTAGGACAAGATTGCCACGTGGTATGTGCACTTGCATATGTTGATGTACCAGTTAAGTCAGTTACACGTAGCTAAGATACAATCAGTAGTGTAAGGAGCATAAGTAGGAATACAGGATATACAAGTATTTCCCCTCCTCCATTGTGCTGGGCAAGCCATGTGGTCAAACAGGATTTTAGTCTCTATTCGGTTGATTAGATAAGAGTATGCGTAGGTTGAACTGATTATGGGAGGAGCTACATGCCTATATAAGGGACCTACACTGTATGATCAGGACTCAGATTTTGCTGTTTTTTGGTGACATTAGTCCCTCTGAGTCCCGATCGGTGAACCGAATAAAGAATCTCTTCCTTCATGTAGAAACCTGTGTCCATCTCTCTGTGCTTGGCTTCCGTCAGTTTCTCCGGTATCAATCTTTCATCTTTCTTCTTCCCCTTTCCATACTTCCTCTAACCTCACTCCATCTGCTGTTCTATATTCATTTGTACCCGCTACATTGGAAGAGGTTTCTGCTCTGCTCCAGTCCTCCCGCCCCACCACCTGCTCCCTAGATCCAATTCCCTCGGATCTCATCCGTACTCTGTCTTCTTCTCTTTCTCTACCTCTCACTAAAATTCTCAATCTCTCTCTCTCCTCTGGCATATTTCCTGGGTCCCATGGTTCTTAACTGTAGGATCTTCTTTATTCACATCATTACTGTTATTATAGTTATTACATTTTAATTATAATATTTTCATGTTTTATAATATATTTAGTTACTTCATTTTAACTTAATTTGATTTATTTATTTCATTTGCTTCAGTTATATGCTTTATTGTATATCCTTTGATAACTGCTTTCCCCTCTGACCTCCCTGGCCCCAAGATTACCATCAGTTGGGGCTCAGGGGCGTCTTTGAGGAGCTTAATCCCCCGCACAGTGCCATTGTGCTGTTTTTTCCCATTATTTATCTGTCTGGCTGCTGCTCTGCCACCAACTGCCAGAAATCCAAGTTGGGGTTTAGTTGTATTGGCAGCCGGACAGCTCCTGTGTTTTCTAATTTCAATTGCTATTTTTTCACTATTGTGAGTACTTTCATTTCTTTATCCTGTTTATTTATTTTTTACTTGAGGGTTACTCAACCCTTTTCTTTTGATATTATTTTACTTTATTCATCCCCTTAGGTTTGTTTGTAAATTTTTGATGCAGTCTGACAGGATCTTTCTGTGCCTTCTGGGTCTACAGCAAACATGCAGATTCATGTAGAAGCCTCTCCAGGTAAGCTGAATTTCTGCTTTACTGATCCTGCTGACATGCAGGCTTTAATTGACACTTCCATGGCAAAAGCAATGACAAGGCCCTGGTGTCAGGCCGCTGTGCCTCATATAAGGCTAAAAACACTCCTCCAAAACAATAGAGATGGACAGTACCATACCTGTCACGGATGGCGCAATTAATTTACCAACGCGCAAAAGAGCTACTAGTTGGGCAAAATCGACTAGACTTTGGAAAAGGGCAAAAGCCCAATTGAACTCTGAATCCGAGCTCAGTGATATTGAGGAGGAGTTCCCAGAGTTCTATATAGAGGTGTACCTGTACTCACACCTGCTCTGCTTCAGCCTGGCCGCAAGGCCTCATATAAGGCTAAACACTGCTCCAAAACAATAGAGATGGACAGTACCATACCTGTCACGGATGGCGCGATTAATTTACCACCAGCGAAAAAGAGCTACTAGTCGGGCAAAATCGACTAGACTTTGGAAAAGGGCAAAAGCCTAACTGAACTCTGAATCTGAGCTCAGTGATATTGAGGAGGAGTTCCCTGAGTCCTATTTAGAGGATTCAGAGGATATTTCTGATCCTGATTATGAAATTACTGATGAAGAGGATTCTAATCCCGTTTGGGATACACGTCCTGTTAAACCTGCCAAGATTTAGGTAGATTATGCGGACTCAGGGACACCGATAGGATCTTGGACACTCAATGTGAACCCCTATTCGAACCTGACGACCTATGTCACCCATTGGTCTCCTCAGACCATGCAGCCAAGTATATTGCATCCAGAGTACGCAAGCCTTTTGAGAAGGCAAAGTTAAATAAATTGCAGGCACATACTTTTTCCACCTGCACTGTGAATGTTTACATGGTGTGTTCAATACAAACATAGCAACATTTCATTCTTTGTGTGTTATTAGTTTAAACAGACTGTGATTGTCTATTGTTGTGACTTAGATGATGATCAGATCACATTTTATGACCAATTTGTGCAGAAATCCATATCATTCCAAAGGGTTCACATACTTTTTCTTGCAACTGTATGGTCCCTCTTTTCATCAGATGCTTAGGTTCTTCACACTGTGAAAGGGTATTGCATAGACTTCCTTTCTCTACCTGTTCAATGTTCCCCATCAAGGGAAATAGTTTTTTCCCAATGAGACGCAGACCTCAATCGTAGAGATTCCGGCCCATGCCCTGGGTTACGTGAGCAACCTTTTCTTGTTTCCCAAAAAAGGCAAAGGTATCTGTCCAGTGATAAATTTGAGACAGCTCAATAGTTATGAGCATATCAGCGCTTCCAAGATGGAAGGAGGGCATTGTTTAAGATATCTTCTCCAACCAGCAGATTGGATGGCCAAATTGGATCTGCAGGATGCATATCTCACAGTGCCTATCACAGTACATCAAGATCGAGAACTTCCTGCAATTTACATGGTAGGGCAGTAAATAGAGGTTCAGGTGCCTCCCATTCGGACTGTCTTCTGCTCCATGGTGCTTCACCAAGCTCACGTGTTATAATATATTTAGACTGCATTTTCATTCTGGCTCAGTCTATTCAATTAATCCGGACATACCTTGCATGGACTTTGACTCTGTTAGAGAACCTAGGCTTCCTGATCAATTGGGAGAAATCCATTATCGTTCCCACGCAAGAAACCAAATTGCTTGGAATGAGCACACCATATCTTACACAGCTCCAGATTTGATCATTAAGTCCGATGCAAGTTTGCATGGTTGGGGTGCTGAGTGCAGAAATTTTTCCACCAAGGGCAGATAATCAACCTAGAGTCGACACTCCACATCAATTGTTTGGAACATCTGGCCGGTTCTTTTGCAGTCCACAGTTTCTCCCCAACTCAAGCCCTATGCGCTATCCTTCGGAAGATGGACAACGTGTCAGCAATCCGCTACATCAATCACTTGGAGGCACAAAATACAAAATTCTGACCTACATGCCTCGTGATTTCTGGCAATTTGATACACAGAATATATTCAAGGTCTCTCCAACACTACGGCAGACTGGTATTCACGCCAACTCAGAGATTCCAGCAACTGGCACTTGGATTCCATGGTCTTCCAAGACATCTGTGTAGCGGTACTTACCCTTTCCAGGGGCCGGCCGGGGTCCTCTGTTCGAGCCGGGCGCGTTTCTGCTGCTGCACGAGCAGCGCGCGGCTCATCCGACCTTGTATCGATTATAGAGGTCTAAATAAAATCACCATCAAAAATGCTTATCCTATACCTTTAATCACTGAATTATTTGACAGGCTCAAACATGCTACTGTATTCACTAAATTGGATCTTAGAGGTGCATACAATTTAATACGTATTAAGAAAGACCACGAATGGAAGACAGCATTCAACACTAGATCTGGCCATTACGAGTATACTGTTATGCCATTTGGTCTATGTAATGCCCCAGCAGTATTTCAAGCATTTATTAATGACGTCTTAAGAGACTTTATTCACACATTTGTAATTGTGTACTTGGACGACATATTAATATACTCTAGAGATTTACACACTCATCACAGACATGTCACAACAGTTCTGAAGACCCTTCTTGCTAATGGTCTTTATTGTAAACTGGAAAAATGTCTATTTGACCAATCTGAAGTCCAGTTTTGGGGGTATTTGATTTCCGCTAAGGGTTTTCGTATGGATCCCCAGAAGCTTTCTGCTGTCATAGAATGGCCTCTACCACAAGGTTTAAAAGCCATTCAGCGTTTTCTTGGTTTCTCCAAGAAAACGCGCATATCACCCGTATGACATAAAAGGATGGCAATACTCGTGTCTGGTCTCCCGAGGCACTTCAGGCTTTTGAATTTCTTAAAACTAAGTTTGCCTCTGCACCTATTTTACAGCATCCTGTCCCCTAACTGCCCTATATTCTTGAAGTTGATGCTTCCGATATCGGGGTAGGTGCTGTCTTATCCCAAAGAGAGTCGCCTGAAAAGCCATTGCATCCTTGTGGCTTCTTTTCCAAACAAATGTCCAAAGCATAAAAGAACTATGATGTGGGTAATCGCGAACTCCTTGCTATTATTTTACCACTTAAAGAATGGAGACATTTGTTAGAAGGAACTAAGGATCCCATCCTCATATTTACAGATCACAAGAACTTATCCTACCTTAGTGAGGCTAAAAGATTGTCTTCTAGGCAGGCTAGGTGGTCACTGTTTTTGTCCCATTTCAATTACATTATCACCTATAGGCCAGGTGATCGCAACACTAAAGCAGACGCTCTGTCCAGACAGTTCGAAACTGCTGACAAACAGGAGATTGATGTTACTCCTGTCATTCCCACAGACAGGATAATAGCCACTACTATTTTGTCTATTTCCTCGTCCCTCTTGCAGACCATTCAAGCGAAACAAAGCATGGCACCTAGCGAGAGGCCTACGGATAAACTATTTGTTGATGTTCCCGAGAGACAGGATATACTGTCGTTGTATCATGACACTAGGACTGCTGGACATCCTGGTATTTCCAAAACAGTGTCAGCTGTTTCTCGGTATTTTTGGTGGGATTCCTTGCGCAAGGATGTCACCCACTATATAGGTGCTTGTACTACTTGTGCCTGTATGAAATCTTCTCGTAGAGTTCCTTGTGGGCTGTTGCATCCGTTACCCGTTCCCGAGAGACCTTGGTCTAACCTGTCCATGGATTTTATTGTTGAACTACCCCCTTTGAATGGTAACACTGTTATCCTAATGATAGTAGATCGGTTTTCCAAGATGGCCCATTTTGTGTCTCTTCGCAAGCTGCCCACATCTAGGGAACTGGCACTTGTATTTGCTAGAGAGGTGTTTAGGTTGCATGGCATTCCCGTATCTATTGTGTCCAATAGGGGTAGCCAATTTATTTCCAGGTTCTGGAAAGCCTTTTGTTCGGAAATGGGTATTACTCTCTAATTTTCTTCCGCCTACCAACCCCAGTCTAATGGAGCTGCTGAACGTGCCAATCAATCTCTGGAGCAGTACCTTCGTTGTTTCGTATCCCACCATCAGAACAATTGGTCTGACCTTCTTCATTGGTCTGACCTTCTTCCTTGGGCTGAATTTGCTCGGAATAACGCTATTCATGATTCTTCCGGCAAGAGTCCTTTTTACGTTGTCTATGGCCAGCATCCCGTTGTTCTTCTGGCTGCTTTCTCCTCACAGGGCATGCCAGTTCTGGATGAGCATTTGGCTGGTTTACGTAATACTTGGGAGCAGGTTCAGCGTTCTTTGGTGGATTCCGCTGCTCGCCAGAAGGTGCAGGCTGACAAGCATCGCAGGGCGGCTCCTTCTTATGTCATGGGGGACAGGGTTTTGCTTTCCACACGGAATATTCGGGGTGCCTTCTATGAAATTGGCTCCCCACTTTATTGGTCCTTATTGTATTTTGCATAAGGTTAATCCTGTTTCGTATGCCTTAGGTCTTCCTAAGAATCTGCGTATTCCTAATGTCTTTCATACCTCGTTGTTGAAGCCTTACGTACGCAACCGCTATACCCGGCATACTCCTCCTCCCCCTCCTGTCTCTGTGGAGGGTCATGAGGAGTTTGAAGTGTCTGCTGTTCTTGACTCTCGTTTCCTTAGAGGTCGACTTCAGTACCTGGTGCATTGGAAGGGCTATGGGCCCGAGGAACGCAGTTGGATTTCCGCTGAAGCTGTTCACGCTCCTCGCCTTGTGCATTCTTTCCATTCTCGTTTTCCTGCCAGGCCTGGCCCTCCCCGCACGGAGGGCGTGTCCTCAGGGGGGGGTACTGTAGCGGTACTTACCCTTTCCAGGGGCCGACCAGGGTCCTCTGTTCGAGCCGCGCGCGGTCCTGCTGCTGCACGAGCCGCGCGTGGCTCATCCGAAGGCAGGAACAGGAAGGCGGGCAGTGACCGCAAGAAGTGGTCACGTGTCCCGCCTGACTCTAAGAGCGCGCCGCGGGTCTTGGGCGCGCTCTTAAAGGGACAGTGGGAGCCTAAATTGGAAAAGGCCTCCCATTGGTCCCTGTCATGCCACACTCCCCATACACTTACCTTTTGGGGGCGTGGAGATGACAGGGGCCAATCAAAATAGTTGTTTAGCTATTTAAACTCACCTTTTTCCCTTGGTTCCTTGCCCTATCGTGGTTTCTGTTTCAGTTCCCTTTAGCGCTTGTTGTGTTCAGTTGTGTTACTTCGTACTTGACCTTGGCTTTGTTTTCTGACTACGTTATCTCTTTATCCTTATCTGTTTTGTTTGCCGGCTTGCTGTTTACTGTGTACCAGACCCCGGCTAGTCCTAGTTTTCGTTGTCTCTTTGTGCCCTTGACCTCGGATCGTTCTTGACTCTGTACTTCTCCTATATACGTCGAGTCCTGCCACTCTAAGGTCCGGTAGACGTATCTTCCCTCTGTGTTGTCTTCTGTTTAGCTGAATCCTGCGTGTTGGGGTATATTTTCGTTACAATCTGGAACCTATAGGGTCTATTGGAAATAGATCTTTTCTCTTCTTGTTTGAATGCTCAACTTCCCCGTTTTTTTCAGTTGGAGACCAGATCCGATAGTACTGGCTATGAATGTTTTCTCCAAGGACTTACGATTTTCTGCCCTTGATTCCCTGTTGCCTTTCCATCTACATCGCCAGTCCGGCACCTGGTGATCGTGGCTCCTCTATCGCCATCCCAACCATATTTCTCTCCTCTTCAGGAGATGGTTATCGACCTTCCATCTCTCGAGTGCCTTCTTCAGGATCCAGACGGTGTACCTCATCCCCTTGTTCTCCAAGGTCTTTTGCATCTCATAGTGTAGTCAATTTCAGGGAACCTTGGTCGGTCAAGGGAGTTTCGCAATCAACTCCCCAACTTATCAAGGGTGCACCCAACACGAGACAGGCTTATAAATCTGCTTGGAGTAGATGGCATAGTTGGTGCATGAAATTAAATTTAAATCCCATATCGGCTCCTTTTATGTTTGTCCTCCATTTTTCTGACTTCTATGATGAAGGTAAAGCCTATCGCACTGTGGACCTTACCGATCGTCCATTTCTGCTGGCCATCAAAGTTTTGATTGGACGCCTGTCGGTTGACATCCTGTCATATATTGACTTCTCTGAGGAATATGGTTTGCTCATCCACCCTTACCACGATACTCTGTCTTGTGGGACGTCTCTATTGTCTTAAATTTTTTTCTTGCAAGAGGTTTTTCAGACGTACGAACTCTTGAGGTGGTTGCTCGTTCCTTTACTCCAGAAGGTATCCTCTTTGACATTTCACGGAGGACAAAAACCTCCTCTAAAATCAACTTTACCCAGTTTTCCCTGATAGATCTCTCCTTTGCCCTGTTGCATACTAATGGGTGTGTGAACATTGTTCCACTACGTTACGGAATCCTTTGAAACAGGAACTCTTCATCTCCTTCCAAATGTCGCGTCTTCCGGTGTCTACTCTAGCCTGGTGGGTCAAATACGTTATGTCTCTAGCAGGTATTGATACCTATGTGTCTGTGCCTCATTCGGTTCGTGGGGCAATGGCTTCTAAGGCTTCCTCGATTGGTTGTCGCTTGGAGGATATTATGAGAGCGGCTGGTCTTCAGAGTCTACATTCCATGATTTCTACTTTAGACCTATTTAACACTTCACAGGAGACATAATTTCACAGCTTTGAACTAGCATAATAGGAGCCTCCGTGTCTTAATAAAATTTACAGATTTTACTATTAACATGACGTAAAGTCATGATTTTATTAATGACACGGAAGCGAGTATTATCCCTCCCTCCTATCCCTGGAGGTTTGGTCTTCTCTGGGTAAGTTGACTTCACGGTAAGTCTTTTTTGATTACTGGGTTTTATCCTTGTTAATGACTTTCAAGAGCTTAAGGTTTGACTAAACTGAATTTCATGTTATGTATATTTATCTAATATTCCATGTAATGCGAATTTATGCATAAATCCAGTATTATACTTGGATATTGCCATATTCTCCTTTCTCTTCCAGCTTGACTTCGAGATCCAGTTTAAAGCTTGTATACCCTCTTATTGGAGCCCACTTTTTATTTGGATTTGTTGTCCTTGTTCGGGATCGCAAGAAAGAGGTAGTAGTATACTGAACACTGCCTATTATGCCATAAAGAGGATGCTGATTGGCTGTTCCTGTTGCTAGGAAGAAATACCTCATGTTATTTACTGGTTTCTTTTATGCTGATTTAATGTTATTTTTCTTTGCTGCTGAGGTAAATAAAGAAAGGGTGCAGCATAATACTCGCCTCCGTGTCATTAATAAAATCATGACTTTACGTCATGTTAATAGTAAAATCTGTAAATTATTTTGTGGTTCAGAACTTGAATCTTCATGGTAATGTGAGTTACAATTGCAAGCACATCTTCACACCTCCTGTTGTCCCTGTGACGGACCCGCTGGCACTCCGACCGAGTACCAATCGATGGTCCTAGTGTTTGCCGAGGACTCCAACCGACACCATCAGCACTGCAGACTTATCCCATCCCCCAAGCATGAGCCAAGGCTTCAAGAAAGGGTCAAGCAGGTCTGTTTAATGAGCACACAAAAGCAACAGCACTCATGCAGCAAAAACAACTCCTCCTCAGAGGAAAACAAAATGACAGTTAAGTTCAGTCAGTGTTTGAATGTATGACAATTATTGGAAGTTGCAGAACTGTGCCAATACCATTTAAAGGGCCAGAACAGTCTTTTAAAACACCAATAAGTACAAATAGTGTTTCTAACTGGCAAAATCTCACAGGGACCATAGTCATACGGCAAGAGGATGGTAATTAGTCCTCTCCAGGCACAAGTGGCGAAGGGCACTTTGTCACACATCTTCCCATTGGGGGAGACTAACCAGGTACCTGACCTTCTATCGGTCAGTACCTGAGTTAGTCCAGTAGCCCACCCACAACAAACAGTTAACAGAGTAGCCCACCCACAATACACCATTACTGCACCTGGTGATTCCTGGTGTCCGGTTTTGGCCTGTATGTCCCAGGTTGCTGAGGGGAACTAGTGGGCAGAGGCCAGCAGCGCTCTGTCCAGATGCCACCGCTTCTGCTGGGTTGGCCGGTGGGTATTCAGGCTCTGACCAAGAGGGCAAGGGAGGGCAGAGCCCGACCGCGCTCTGCCCGGATGCCAGCTCTTCTAGTGGAGGCTAACATCTTCTCCACTAAACCCAGTACCGGGTTAGGGGTTGGCTGTGCAGGGGAGGGGTTGCCTACCTCCTCCTCCTGGTACTCCTGCTGCCGCTGGGGAGAGAGGCCGGTTGCCTCCTCTCCCTGGGGCTCCAACTGCAGTTGGGGATCTGGGCCGGCTGCCCAGCATCCCTGTAGGGACGGTGGAGAGACCTCGGTCCCATCTCCACCTGCCGTTTGAGGGTCCTCCAAGGACCAGTCCATGAGGTCCCCTACCTCGGTTACCTCTGGTTGCTGTTGGGGAGGGAGACCGGTTGTCTCTTCTCTCACTAACACATTCAGCCGCTGGGAGGAAGGCCGACTGTCTCCTCTCCTGATAAGACATACTGCCACTGGGGAGGAAGGACAACACCTTCTGCTCCCTGGGAGGCACACTGCTGCTGGGGAGGGAGACCGATTGTCTCCACTCCCTGTGAGATGTACTGCCGCTGGGGAGTAGGACCGCCTGTCCTTACTCCCGGTACTTCCAGCTGCAGCTGGGGATCTGGGCCAGCTGCCCAACATCCCTGTAGGGCCGGTAGAGAGACCTCGGTCCCATCTCCACCTGCCGTTTGGGGGTCCTCCAAGGACCAGTCCATGAGGTCCCCTACCTCGGTTACCTCTGGTTGCTGTTGGGGAGGGAGACCGGTTGTCTCTTCTCCCACTAACACATTCAGCCGCTGGGGAGGGAGGCCTACTGTCTCCTCTCCTGATAAGATATACTGCCGCTGGGGAGGAAGGACGACACCTTCTGCTCCCTGGGAGGCACACTGCTGCTGGGGAGAGAGACCGATTGTCTCCACTCCCTGTAGGATACACTGCCGCTGGGGAGGGGGACCCGTTGTCTCCTCTCCCTGTGAGATGTACTGCCGCTGGGGAGCAGGACCGCCTGTCCTTACTCCCGGAACTACCAGCTGCAGCTGGGGATCTGGGCCAGCTGCCCAACATCCCTGTAGGGCTGGTAGAGAGACCTCGGTCCCATCTCCACCTGCCTGTTGGGGGTCCTCCCAGGACCAGTCTATGAGGTCTGCTACCTCGGGTACCTCTGGTTGCTGCTGGGGAAGGAGACCGGTTGTCTCTTCCCTCTGCACGGTGCACTGCCGCCCGTGGATCTGGGCCGATTGCCCAGCATCCCTGTAGGGCCGGTAGAGAGACCTCGGTCCCATCTCCATCTGACAATTTGAGGTTCCTCCCAGTGCCAGTCTATGAGATCCCCCAGGACTTGGGAATAAGGACCATCTGTGTCCACTCTCTGTAGCTCAGGCTGCAACTGGGTATCTGGGCCACCTGCCCAGCATCCCTGAAGGGCCGGTGGAGAGACCTCAGTCCCATCTCCACCTGCCAGTTGGGGTTCCTCCCAGGACCAGTCTACGAGATCTCCCAGGACTTGGGAATAAGGACCACCTGCCTCCTCTCTCTGTAGCTCTGGCTGCAACTGGGGATCTGGGGCGGCTGCCCAGCATCCCTGTAGGGCCGGTAGAGAGACCTCGGTCTCATCTCCACCTGCCTGTTGGGGCTGAGGGATGGACCATCACCTCCTCCTGCAACTCAGGCCACCGCTGGGGGGAGAGACCAGTTGTCTGCTCTCCCTGTGAGATGTACTGCCACTGGGGAGTAGGACCGCCTGTCCTTACTCCTGGTACTTCCAGCTGCAGCTGGGGATCTGGGCCGACTGCCCAGCATCCCTGAAGGGCCGGTGGAGAGACCTCGGTCCCATCTCCACCTGCCAGTTGGGGTTCCTTCCAGGACCAGTCTATGAGGTCCCCCAGGACTTGGGAATAAGGACCACCTGCCTCCTCTCTCTGTAGCTCTGGCTGCAACTGGGGATCTGGTCCGGCTGCCCAGCATCCCTGTAAGGCCGGTAGAGAGACCTCGGTCCCATCTCCACCTGCCTGTTGGGGGTCCAATCAGGACCAGTCTATGAGGTCTACCTCGGGTACCTCTGGTTGCTGCTGGGGAAGGAGACCGGTTGTCTCTTCCCTCTGCACAGTGCACTGCCGCTGGGGAGGGAGACCGGTTGTCCCCAGCCCCAGTCTCCACAATCTGAACTCACATTCCCGTGCTGCTTGGTTCTCCTCATCCAACTCTTGCATGATACGGACGATCACCTCTTCCGAAGGGTCTGGGCCATACTCGACTAGCCACCTCTTTACCTCCGTGATGTAAGCGTCGCCCTCATAGCAATAGGTCATGTTTGCTTGGCTCCACTCTGGGCCACTAGCGCTCCCATCCACGCCTTGGATTCCGCTGTAGACAGGGGTGCTGCACGAGTGCTAGCGTTGCCCTCAATTATAGCTCCGTAACGTTACCGGTGTCTCTGAGCTGCTTCTCCTCGCACTAGGACGCCATCCCACCACTTGCCACCAAATGTGATGGACCAGCTGGCACTCTGACCGAGTACCTCCGCCAATCGATGCTCCTAGTGCTTGCCGAGGACTCCAAGCACTCCAACCGACACCATCAGCACTGCAGACTTATCCCATCCCCCAAGCATGAGCCAAGGCTTCAAGAAAGGGTCAAGCAGGTCTGTTTAATGAGCACACAAAAGCAACAGCACTCATGCAGCAAAAACAACTCCTCCTCAGAGGAAAACAAAATGACAGTTAAGTTCAGTCAGTGTTTGAATATATGACAGTTATTGGAAGTTGCAGAACTGTGCCAGTACCATTTAAAGGGCCAGAACAGTCTTTTAAAACACCAATAAATTCAAATGGTGTTTCTAACTGGCAAAATCTCACAGGGACTATAGTCATACGGCAAGAGGCTGGTAATTAGTCCTCTCCAGGCACAAGTGGCGAAGGGCACTACGTCACAGTCCCAAAGCTACTAGGACGATCCATATTCCAGGAACTAATCTCATAGCCTCAATGTACCATAACCACTACAACAAGCTGTAGTTGATATTGTGGTTAAACTGTCCCTTTAGGGTACCTAATTATCATCATAAAAATAAATATATGTTTAGAATACCAAGGGTACTTTTTTTTTTAAATTCTTTTTTTTGTATTGACAGCATATGATATGGCTTGACATCGCTAACAATGCAATAACATGTCATTGCAGCATAAAATATTACAGTATGTCCTTTCAGGTACAATATAAATGTCGATTGTTACTTGCCAAGTTACATTAGTTGTGCCTTAAGGCCCTTATATGAGCACATGCTGTCCAATACTTTTTTGTTTTATTAGATAACGTAGAACAAACCGTATGAACATAAGTAGAAAGGGAGTACAGTAATGAATAAGAAGAGAAAGGAGAGGGGGTTGAGTGTCCGTTACCGCTGCCCCTGGCCCCTTAGTTAAGTGTATTTAAGTAATCCATCCAGGGTTCCCAAACTTTGGTGAATTTGGAGTTCCGCACCTTGGCAGTGAGTTCGTCCATAACGTTGTTGTCTCCAATTTTCCTAATCACCTCCTTACATGGAGGAGACTTCAATTTTGAGCCATGCACCTGCCAGCGCTCTCCGTGCTGCCAAAGCTATTAGTAGTTTATTTGTGTTTCTGGGCATGCCCTCTACGGGGCTCGAAAGGGGAATGTCCATGGGGACAGGGTTATAGGCATCGGCAGTACTTGGGAGGTTAGGTCCCTAATCCCTTCCAGAAACTGTGTAGCTTGGGGCAATCCCACCACACGTGGAAGTAGGCCCCCTTTGGGCGGACATTCTCCAGCAAAAGTCAGTTGGGTTTCAACCTACTCTGTGTAAGAAAACTGGGGTGACATGCCACCGGAACAGTATCTTATACATTTGTTCTTTTGATAGGACGCATACGGAGACGGTTTCACAGATTTCCTGCCACTCTATGCCCTCTAGGGTTTCTCCTATATCTGCTTCCCATTTATCTATATAGGTCATGTCCCCCATACTGAGGGTTCTTCGCTAAGATGGTATGTAAAGAAGGTAGATTAGAACTTTGCTGTATTTTCCATCATTGCTCAAATGTGGTAGGGGTCTTTGTTGCTGCTTCCGTAAAGTCGGAGGGAGTGAGTAGAGTCTCCTGTCGTAAGCGTTCGAAGCTAAGTTTAGTGTTCCCTTGCCACAGGTGGTGGAATCTCTGGAGTTCTGCCCTTTCTAAATTCCTGTGGTCTCATGCCTGGCAGAAACTGCCTATTGCAGTATACAGGTGTCATGGGGGAAGGAGTGTTTGCTAGATTGAATTTCTCCCTGGTGTGATCCCACAGGTCTAGGGAATTGAGAATTGATGGACATGCTATCCGCAGTAGAGCCAGAGAGGGCCTGTCAAGCCACATGTATAGGTTGTGAATATTGTATTTCATTAATTCCTGCCTCTATGTCTGCCCACCTATGTTCACCTGGAGGTGCATGCCAGCTGTGATAGTTGTGCAGCGTAGTAGTACAGTAGAAGATTCTGTACTCCCCCCCCCCCCCCCATCTCTTGGGCGGTATAGTAAGCGTCGTGTTATTCTAAGGTGATCCCTAGCTATTTATAGGACTTCTTTAGAGGTATGTGGTGGGCCAACGCGAGCTTTGAGTATGGTATGTGGAATGTTATAGCGCCAGATTTAGTGTAATTGACCTTGAAACCCGATACCTCCCCATTTGTTTAATAGTCAGAGTAGGGGTGGAGGAGAGAGTAAGGGGTTTTGCAGCGAGATAAAAACATTGTCTGTCCATGCAGTGGATAGAGTTATTATTGTGAATAAGATGTAGGAGTGGTTCGATCGAGAGGGGGAATAGGGTCAGTGAGAGCGGGCACCCCTGGTGTGTGCCATTGCGGATTGGGAAGGGGGGATCACAGGCCCCCGGCAGTCCCAACTGGGCTTGGAGGTTGGAGTATAAAGCTTGAATAGTGGAAACTATGGCTGAGAGAAATCCCCAATGCTGCAACAGGTTAAAAAGATATGGCCAGCTTACTCGGTCAAATGCCTTCTCTGCATCCAGTGAAAGGAGCAGAAAACGCATCCCCTGTGTCTCAGCGTACCAGGCTAAGTCGACTACCTATTATTATTATTATTACTACCTACTATTTTTGTAGAGCTGCCGACATGGCATGAACCCCACCTGGCCCACATGTATCAGTTGTGGGAGTTCCACCGAAATACCTTGGCCAGAACCTTGGCCAATATCTTTGTGTCTGTGTTGATCAGCGAAATGGGCCTGTAATTGACCACTTCCATCGGGTCCTTGTCCCCTTTAGGGAGAAGTATGATATTTGTCATAGTCATGTCGGGGAGTCGGGTCCCCATACGTCTTGTAATAGCTACCGCTAAATCCGTGCGGACCTGGCGCCTTTCCCCCCTTGACACTTGCCACCGCCTCCTGAATCTCATCCTCTGTGTATTCTGCTGCTAATGTTGCCTTCATTTCGGGCATGTTGGGGGGTAGCTTAAGTGAACAAAGGAAGTTCTTTAATTTGTCTTCTTCCACCAGGTTGTCTTGTCTCAGGTGTGGTGAGTGTTCATATAGATCAGCGTAAAATTCACAGGCGGCTTTGTAGATGTCCTCGGGGGAGGAGACAATGGCCCCTGAAGATGTCCGAATGGCTGAAATGGGTTTGGAGCATTGCCTTGGGCGCAGGGACCGTGCCAGCGGGGTGTCTATTTTGTTTGCTCTTTTGTAGAAGTAGCATCTGGAAAGTTTAATTTGCCAGCCAACGTCATCTAGTAGTAGTCGTTTTGTGATGTAATTCCAGTAAAATACAAGTTTAGCAGGCTAAGATTGCCACAAGGCATATGTATGTATATGTGTTTGTAGTATCAGTTAGTTAATAACACGTAGCTAAGATACTGTCATCACTGTACTGACCAGGTGCAGGAATGTAAGAACTGGAATTACGCGTCCCTCTCCTTTGTATCAGATGAGCCACGTGGTTAGACCGGATGGATGAGTTTAGACTCTATTCATTAAATAGGTTAAGGGTATGTGTGGGTGTAGTTAATTGTGGGAGGAGCTACAGTGCTATATAAGGAATGTACTCTATGTATTCAGTACTCAGACTTTGCTGTATTTTGGTGACGCTAGTCCCTCTGAGTCCCGATCGGTGATCCAATAAAGAATCTCTTCCTTCCTGAAGAAACCTGTGTCCATCTCTCTGTGCTTGGCTTCCGTCAGTTTCTCCGGTATCATTTGGTGCATTGGCCGGGAAGCTCATCGTTCAACGGTAGCTGAGAGGCAGAGGCGTGAGACGGTCTATCTTTGCCCACGTTCTCTACGGCTGCACCCCTGAACTTCTGCGTGGACCTCCCTTCGTCTCGGCGCCACTGGTCTGTTGTCCAGGAGATCATCGGCCTCTACGTGAGAAGTGCTGGGGTGTCCCCGTCGATGAGTGTGAACTCAGGTTCAGGAACGAGGAGGTAAGATAACTGCTGTTTTAGACGGCAGGACCCGCTAGGGGTATACCGATTGTGCGGTAGGCCCAAAGGGGTTTTTGAATCTGTATCTGCCCCCTCTGTCGGAGGGAAGGAGCGAAGGCGCACCGCTCGATCGAACGCTCTTTAGTCAGACCGTTTGATTTGGTTAGTCAGGCGGGGTCCTGGTGTAAGATAGCCCTAGCCGGACACCGGTGTCTTGTCTAGACTAGCGTTCTAGGGTGTATATTACGTTCGCTAGGTCGGAGGGACCGGGAGACTAAGCGGCGCCTGTGTAAATTCGGTTCGCTAGTTCTCATCCTATCTGGGCTAAGTGGGAAGGCGTGTAAATTTGGAACCCACTAGACTTTTGATAGTACGACTAAGAGGCGCCTGTGTAAATTCGGATCTCTAGCTCGTTGTATAGTGCGACTAAGAGGCGCCTGTGTAAATTCGGATCTCTAGCTCGCTATGTATATGTGGTGATTGGGCAGTGTGGCTAACCAAAACGGGTGTATATAGTTTTAGGTAGTCCATTCAAGGTACTGGCCAATAGTTTAGTTGGGAATTGTAAATGTGTTAACGATTGTTTAGTAAAGTGTATATCTTGTTAGATAGCGCGAGCTCAGCCGTCTAGCGAGAGTGTTAATAGTGTGTTGCTGTATTATAGTGCACGGTACCATAACCCTGTATATTTACTGACATTATATAATAAGTACTAATCATTGTCGTCCATTGCATGTTTAACACCATAACCACTAATAATTGTATTGTGACCTTAACTTGTGCTTTGACCTATGCTAACCGTACTGTAACCGCTATTTGTAAAAGACGATGTTACTGGGGTGTGTTATAGACGGGTAATTCGTATATAGAGAATTATAGCGTGGGTGACTGTGTAGTTACGCCAAAGGGCATAATATTGATTATATAGTGACTGGTGTAGCAGCTGTGTGTGTACGGGAATTCCCTGAGTGTTTATTGTTATTGTGTACGTTTCACTTGATAACCGTACCACGTGGTGCTGTTGCCAGAGGAAACGGGTGTGACTGTTGAATAGTACGCGTGTATAGTAATCGTTGTCGACAACGTTCCACTGTTAAATATGGGTGCGTCGCAGTCAACGATTCCGGATCCCTTAGGATGTATGGTTAAGAATTTTAAAAAGGGATTCAAAGTTTGTGATTTTGGGGTTAAGATGTCCCCTGTACGTTTGGTCACTTTGTGCACTAGGGAGTGGCCTACTTTGGTTGCGGCATGGCCGCCACGTGGCAGTTTGGATCCAACTCTGGTACAGCGCTTACACGTGGCTGTATCAGGTAGGCCTGAACTTTACGGCCAGTTTCCTTATATTGATTGTTGGAGACAGGCCGTAAATGACTCGCCAAAATGGCTCCGGACATGCCACGAGGAACAGTGTCGCCTCATGGTAGCTAGGACTTGTTCGTCCACTAGGGCTGGTGTTAGGCCCATTTTGGACACGCCCCCTGAGTCCGAGATCCCTTTGCCGCCCCCTTACTTTCCGTTAAGAAGAAGTGACGCAAACGCAGGAAGTCCTGTAACCCTTCCCTCACTACCCCCATCCACTTCCGCTTCCTCCTCCAGTGCAGGATCCACCCCCCCTCGTACTAAATCCCCCCTTCCGGAACCAGATAGACCAACCTCCATTAAAAATGAATATCCTGATTTGGCGCCACTTCAGACTTCCGGTCAAGCTTCATCTAGCTCGGCCCGAAGTGTTCTATTCACTACCTTTTCCCAAAACCAACCTCCCACATCCCCATACCCTATCTCTCCCCGACCGGAACCCATGACTGACGCTTCCCTACGTAGCCCCATCCAAACCCGACAGTTGACTGGTGCCCAACAATTAAAGCACTATCAGATGCCTCTTCGCTTAAATCCCGGGTCAGCTTATATCGATGCCGCAGGTCAAATGGCACACGCTGACCCTGTCTTCGTATATGTCCCTTTCACCACTACCGACCTTTTAAACTGGAAGACCCATAATTCCTCGTATACTGAGAAACCACAAGCCATGACTGATCTGTTCACCTCAATAGTACAGACGCATAATCCGACATGGGCTGATTGCCAGCAGTTACTAATGACTTTATTTAACAATGAGGAAAGGACAAGAATAAATCAAGCAGCCATTAAAGCATTAGAAGATAGAGCCCGTGCTTTGAACCAAGCTAATCCAGCAGCATGGGCCGCAACACATTATCCCAACACTGATCCCGATTGGAACGTAAATGGTGCTGATATGGTTCAACTCAGAGCCTATAGAGACGCTATAATTGCTGGCATGAAAGCCGGAGGAAAGAAAGCCATTAACATGTCGAAGACAGTTGAGGTGATCCAGAAAAGCGATGAAGCGCCCAGTGTCTTTTATGACCGATTATTGGAGGCGTACCGCTTGTACACCCCCTTTAATCCGGAAGACGCAGACAATTCCCGAATGGTGAACTCCGCCTTTGTCAGCCAAGCTTACGGAGATATTAAGCGCAAGCTACAAAAGCTAGAAGGGTTTGCAGGTATGTCAATCACCCAACTAATGGAGGTAGCTAATAAGGTGTATATGAATAGGGAAACAGAAAGCAAGAAAGAGGAGGAGCGCAAGATGCGTAAAAAGGCTGATATGCTAGCGGTAGCGATCGCAGGCGTAGATAAACGGGGCCCAGATAGAGGCAATAATAGATGGAGTAGGGAGCCTTTGAGTAGGGATCAGTGTGCGTATTGCAAGGAAGAAGGGCATTGGAGGAACGAATGTCCGCAAAGAGAGCAGTACGAGAGGGTCCTACCCAGGGCAGGCTACGGAAACTTTAGAGGCAGAGCGAGAGGTAGAGGAGGCCCCGGAGGGAGTAATGGTTATAGAGGGAGTAATGGGAACAGAGGAAGTGTTAGGGAAGACAGATATATTCCAGCAGCGCAAAGGTCCCGCGATAGAGAAGGTAGGGACTTCGTAGGATTGGCTGACACGGTCATGGAGGACTATTGATACCGACCGGGCTCCATCCCCCTTGGTCGAGCGGAGCCTATGGTCGATGTATCAATAGGGGGGAAAAGGAGTGCGTTCATGATCGACACTGGTGCTGAACATTCAGTGGTGACTAATCTAGTTGCTCCTCCATCTGGAAGGACTATTACTGTGATAGGAGCAACTGGAAGAAGTGCTGAAAGACCGGTTCTTAAAAGTCGACTCTGTACATTGGGAGGCCACGTAGTAAAACACCAATTCCTTTATATGCCTGAATGTCCAGTCCAATTGCTGGGACGTGATATGCTATCCAAATTACAAGCGCAGATTACGTTCCTACCAGATGGAACAACATCTTTAAAGTTTAATGGACCTTCAGGTATTATGACTTTATCCGTACCAAAGGAAGAAGAGTGGCGACTTTATACAGTGTTGACTAGCCAAAACCCTAGGAGTGATGAGACATTGTTTAACATACCAGGAGTTTGGGCAGAGAACAACCCACCAGGACTGGCCCGCAATATTCCACCAATAAAAATTGAACTGAAACATGGGGTTTATCCAGTGAGCCTAAGACAATATCACATTCCGCAGAAGGCTAAGAAGAACATCCAATCCTATCTGGATAAGTTCATACGGTATGGTATCCTAAAATTCTGTACTTCCCCCTGGAACACCCCATTGCTGCCTGTTCAAAAGCCCGGCACAGATGAGTATCGACCTGTGCAGGACTTAAGAGCAGTCAATGATGCGGTTGTTAGCATACATCCAGTTGTACCCAATCCATATAACCTGCTTGCTTTAATTCCGGGCGGGGCTACTTACTTCACAGTCTTAGATCTCAAAGATGCCTTCTTTTGCCTCCGAATTGCCGCAGAAAGTCAATGTATTTTCGCTTTCCAGTGGGAGAACGCTGTAACGGGCTCAAAACGCCAAATGACTTGGACAAGACTGCCCCAAGGGTTTAAAAATTCACCTACCCTATTTGGTTCAGCCCTAAGTCAAGATCTATTGGATTTCGAGTCCATCCCAGGAGAGTGTGTATTGTTACAATATGTAGATGACTTGTTGATAGCAGCAGTTACAAAAGAAATCTGTCAGCAAGCAACGCACGATCTACTACACATTCTCTGGAAGGCAGGATACAAGGTGTCTAGAAAGAAGGCTCAGTTGTGTTTGCCAACTGTCAAGTATCTAGGATTCCATATCTCTGAAGGTCAAAGAATTATGGGGCCAGAGAGAAAAGAAGCTGTCTGCCAAATACCAATACCCAAGAATAGAAGACAAGTGCGAGAATTCTTGGGGGCAGCAGGCTTCTGTAGGATATGGATTCCCAGCTATGCGATACTAGCAAAACCTCTGTACGCAGCTATCAAAGGTACAGAGCACGACCCCTTCTTATGGACCCAAGAACAGCAAACGGCATTTGAAGATGTGAAGAAGGCTTTGATGAGTGCCCCAGCATTAGGTCTACCTGATCACACACGACCATTCTACTTATATGTACACGAGCAAAGAAGAATGGCTGTGGGAGTATTGACACAGTACTTGGGATCATGGCAAAGACCTGTTGCCTACATGTCTAAGCAACTGGATGCAGTGGCCAGCGGACTTCCACCTTGTCTAAGAGCCGTAGCTGCAGCCGCCCTGCTAGTAGCTGAAGCCGATAAACTCACTCTGGGTCAAGAACTTTATGTACGAGTCCCACATGCAGTACAGACGTTGTTGGATTACAAAGGAAATCATTGGTTTAGTAATAGCCGTATGACCAAGTATCAAGCAATGTTGTGTGAAAACCCAAGAGTGCATTTAGAGACTGTAAACACCTTAAATCCAGCTACCCTTTTGCCACAACCTACTGAAAGTCAACATGATTGTTTGGAAGTAATGGATGAAGTATTCTCAAGTAGACCAGATCTTCGTGATTTTCCCATCCAGAACCCCGATGTTCAATATTACACCGACGGCAGTAGTTATGTGAAAGAAGGGATCCGCTATGCAGGATATGCAGTAACAACCATAGACAAGGTGATAGAAGCTCGGCCACTGGCGAAAGGAACATCAGCACAAAAGGCAGAATTAATAGCACTAACACGAGCGTTACAATTGGCTGAAGGTTTAAGAGTAAATATCTATACGGACTCTAAGTATGCGTTTTTAACCACTCATGCCCACGGAGCTTTGTATAAAGAAAGAGGACTACTGAATTCAGAGGGCAAAGAAATCAAGTACGCAGCTGAAATCCTACAACTATTGGAAGCAGTGTGGGAGCCGAAAGAAGTCGGTATTATTCATTGTCGAGCACATCTGAGAGGTGATGGTGATGTAACCAAGGGAAATCGGATGGCAGATAGTGCAGCTAAGCGTGCTGCTGAATCAGGAAGACAGGAGTATGTGGGGCATATAGCTGCTCTTATACCAACTCCACTGTCCCAATGGACTCCAGTTTATACAGCTCAAGAAGAGGAGTGGTTAAAGACTGAACCGGGAAAGTATCTGGAGAACAAGTGGTATCAGCTAGAAGATGGAAGAATAGTTATACCAGCATCGCTAGCGGTAGAAATTGTCCAAAATTATCACAACGGGACACATTCTGGGAGAGACAGTACTGAAGAATCTCTTAGAAAACATTTCTACATACCAAGATTGTCCAACTTGACTCAGGCCATTGTACGCAGATGTGTAACGTGTGCTAAGAATAATGCAAGACAAGGACCAGTAAAGCCACCAGGAGTTCAGTTTATGGGGGGACTCCCCATGTCCGATCTACAAATAGACTTTACAGTGATGCCTAAATCGGGTGGACATCGTTACCTGCTGGTAATTGTGTGCACCTATTCAGGCTGGGTAGAAGCATGTCCTACTCGTACAGAGAAAGCAGGAGAAGTTGTGAGATTCCTGCTACGAGAAATAATACCCCGATATGGACTACCCTGTTCTATAGGATCGGACAATGGTCCAGCTTTTGTTCATCAGTGCCTACAACAACTGACTCATATGCTTGGTATAAAGTGGAGGCTTCATACTGCATATAGACCCCAGAGTTCTGGTAAGGTAGAGAGAATGAATAGAACTATAAAGAACCAGTTGGCTAAAATGTGTCAGGAAACCCAACTTAAGTGGAACGTTCTCTTACCCATAGCTTTATTGCGAATCCGCAGTACCCCTACCAGAAGGATGGGCCTCTCTCCTTTTGAAATCATGTATGGGCGACCACCTCCCGTACTTGGTAACTTAAGGGGGGACTTGAGTCAGTTGGGAGAAGGAATTACCCGGCAGCAGGTTGTAGAGTTGGGTAAGACTATGGAGGAGGTACAGAAATGGGTACAAGATAGATTACCTGTGAATATTTATCCCCCTGTTCATAGTTATCATCCAGGAGATCAAGTGTGGATTAAAGAGTGGAATAATGTACCGTTAGGGCCCAAGTGGAGAGGTCCTTATGTTGTTCTTTTGTCTACCCCTACAGCAATAAAAGTAGCAGAAGTGACTCCGTGGATACATCACTCCAGGGTTAAACCAGCAGCAGTCGATTCTTGGCAAGTTACAGTAGATCCAGAGAATCCCTGCAAGATCCGGTTAAAACGCACTACTCAGTCGGAGTAACGAGGAATTATTGTGGATTACAAATTTTATTGTTACAGGTGTGAGTGAGAAGGCCATAATAAAGCCTGTCCGCTTACCATCACATAGTGTATAAGCCAGGAAAGTCTCGAAGGGACACCTGTGAAGACGAGCAGAACTCCATTCCCTGCAGCCCTCACATCCTGGAAGCTGAGGTTCCATCGCACGGACGAAGACTGAGGATGACGGCGAAAGATGTGCTTTTGATTGTGTTTATTTACATGTGTTTTTATATTCAGGAAGGTAGAGGTACCGACACTCCTAGCTGTGAGGTATGCATTAAGACTACGAGAACAGGTAACCATATTTCCCAAACCCTAATTTGGCATTCACAATACGAGTGTAAAGGAGATGTATCGAGATGTAGATACTTAAATATAGATTATAGTGTGTGCCATTTAGGAGTAGGAGAACCTAAGTGCTTCAGTCCGGAGTATCAACCTCGTACAATCTGGTTGACTCTCAGGAATGGAGATCCTCAGGGGACCCTAATTAATAAAACGGTGTTAGAATCCGTACATTCTTCGGGTGTTCTGCTATTTGATGCGTGTAAAGCGATATCGAGTGGTAGAAAGCCGTGGAATGTATGTGGGGATCTTAGATGGGAGAGGACGTATGGGTCTAACGATAAATATATTTGTCCCAGTAGCAAAAATAAATATGTAAGTCCTAGATGCCCAAATAGAGATTATAACTTTTGCCCATATTGGTCTTGTGTGGGGTGGGCAACTTGGGGACAGACAGTAGACAAAGACATGATAGTGACTAAGTTGCCGACTAGCCCTTATTGTAAGTCTATGGAATGCAACCCAGTCCATATACTCATTAATAACCCCGACAAGTTCTTAGATAAGTATGGAAATTTATTTGGGTTTCAAATATACGGGACGGGTTTAGATCCTGGGACATTATTGTTTATAGGAATAGAGACTGATACGGTATCCTCCCAGACTCATCAAGTATACCATTCCTTTTACGAAGAGATGAGTATAGATAATAAGATCCCCCATAATGCTAAAAACCTGTTCATCGATTTAGCTGAAAGTATTGCCGGTAGTCTTAATGTTACCAACTGCTATGTGTGTGGAGGTACTAACATGGGAGACCAATGGCCTTGGGAAGCAAAGGAGGTAATGTCCGGTTCTGAGGCAGTTGACCAATTAATATCTACACAAGCCGATTATCATATGAGTGTTAGAGGTAAATCTGAGTGGAGATTAAAGACCTCCATCATAGGTTATGTTTGCATAGCAAGGAAAGGAATGATGTATAATACTTCTGTAGGAGAATTAACTTGTCTAGGGCAAAAAGCTTATGATGATGATACAAAGAATACAACTTGGTGGTCGGCTTCAAATGTCTCAGAACCATCTAACCCGTTTGCTAGATATGCCAATTTAAAGGATGTGTGGTTTGATCTATCCATCACATCTACCTGGAGAGCCCCAGCAAATTTGTACTGGATCTGTGGTAAGAAAGCCTATTCGGAGTTGCCACAGGACTGGGAAGGGGCATGTGTGTTGGGTATGCTCAAACCATCCTTCTTCTTGTTACCGATTGAAACAGGTGAGACTTTAGGTGTTAAAGTGTATGATGTGAATCATAGGAAGAAAAGGGGACCCATAGAGATAGGCGCCTGGGAAGATAATGAATGGCCTCCCCAGCGTATTATAGATTATTATGGGCCAGCCACGTGGGCTGAGGATGGTACCTTTGGTTATAGAACCCCTATTTATATGCTCAACCGTATTATAAGATTACAGGCGGTGGTTGAGATTATCACAAATGAGACATCACAAGCGCTCAATCTTCTAGCGAAGCATAACACCAGGATGAGGACAGCAGTCTACCAAAATAGATTAGCCTTGGATTACCTTTTGGCAGTAGAGGGAGGTGTATGTGGGAAGTTTAACCTAAGTAATTGCTGTCTTCAAATAGATGACGAAGGGCAAGCAATAGCTGAGCTTACTAGCCATATGGTTAAACTAGCGCATGTGCCTACTCAGGTATGGAAAGGGTACAATCCAAGTAGTTGGTTTGGTAGCTGGTATGAGTGGTTTGGAGGGCTTAAGGCAGTGGTAGGTGGAGTCCTACTGATTTTACTGTTGTGTCTACTCCTACCGTGTCTTATACCCTTAGTAGTTAGGTCTGTGCAAAGCCTGATAGGAAGTATAGCAGAGAGGAAGGCTGCTGCACAGATAATGGCGATATATAAGTATAAGGCTCTAGATCAGGGAGAACCAATGCAAGAAGATGAATGTTGAAGATTCACATCATAAGATAAGTCTGGTCTGGTTCATGGTAACCTGAGGTATATGCAAACCAAGGTTAAGTGATGCCTCAAGTAATTGTGAAATATCAGAGGCATCAAAGGGGGGAATGTGATGTAATTCCAGTAAAATACAAGTTTAGCAGGCTAAGATTGCCACAAGGCATATGTATGTATATGTGTTTGTAGTATCAGTTAGTTAATAACACGTAGCTAAGATACTGTCATCACTGTACTGACCAGGTGCAGGAATGTAAGAACTGGAATTACGCGTCCCTCTCCTTTGTATCAGATGAGCCACGTGGTTAGACCGGATGGATGAGTTTAGACTCTATTCATTAAATAGGTTAAGGGTATGTGTGGGTGTAGTTAATTGTGGGAGGAGCTACAGTGCTATATAAGGAATGTACTCTATGTATTCAGTACTCAGACTTTGCTGTATTTTGGTGACGCTAGTCCCTCTGAGTCCCGATCGGTGATCCAATAAAGAATCTCTTCCTTCCTGAAGAAACCTGTGTCCATCTCTCTGTGCTTGGCTTCCGTCAGTTTCTCCGGTATCAGTTTCATTTTATGTTTTACAACATATATACCTTGTCACCAGTTAAAGGATTACTCCAACCATCATGACCACCTCTGCTCTGGTCATGATGGTAGGGGTTTGTATGTGCAAATGTGAGATATTTGCACTTCTGTGCCGGAGGCTAGTTACACCCTGGCACATAACATATGTCCTCAGCACACACTGCAGGTTGGCAACCTTCCTATAGACATTTTTTTTCCCAATTAAATTTCACTCCCTCCCTGGGTACACCCACTTCCTTCCTTGCTGGCAAAACAGTCCAATCAAATGCGATTGGACCATAGAATAGAAATCAATGACGCTCTATGACGTCGGGACAGAGTTCAGAAAACTCTTGCCCATCTGTGGCGGAACCAACCTCGCCACTGTGCACTGGAGAAGCCTGGTTGCTCGCCTGCTCCCTTTAGACTATGGCCCCTGTTCTTTTTCCCTGCAGAAAGGCTGGTTTGTGCCTTTCTGTGGACTGTTAAAGCCATGCTACCCCAGATAGCTATGCCATGGAGCCCAGCCGTATACTGAAAGACTGTATGAAAGACTCCATGGCGATTGAACTGTATGTATGTGATCTGAGCGCCATCCGGTAATAATGTGCGCTCAGATCTAAGCTATCTGGGGATAGGTAGAATGTCTGTATTTTATGTAATAAATGTAACCTTGTGTATTTTACTGTTAGTTCTGCTTTGACCTCAAAACTAAGTGTCATCTCGTTATTGGGGGAATTGGATTGTATGCTGATTGCCAGGAGTGTAAGCTGATTGAATGCTTTTAGCTGTTCAGCTGTTTACAGCATTCATATACTTGAGAGCATTCGTATGATTCTCCGGTTCGGTGGTTGTGGTGTCTGCTGCAGTGCTTGGAGTCCTCAGGAAGCGCTAGGAGCTTCCTTCAACGGAGGTACCCAGTCGGGGTGCCCGTCGATCCGTTACACCATCGTTTTAAACTCTGTATTAGCAATATATATTTTTTTTATAATAAAGGGAGAGAGCTATGCCTAATAGAGCACTATAAACAAAACTAAAAATATGATTGCACAAAAAGGGTTAGAATAACCCTTTAAGTAAGGTTTCCATATCCACCATGTTTTCAGGGACACATAATTCTACGGGGCAACCCTTTTGATGCGCCGCCCATCTATATGTATATGTAAACATGGTGGATTTCGTAACCCTACAGTTAAGCCATCCGCACTTTATGAGTTTATTTCCTAAATTAAGATTGTGTATTATTGGAATAGTAAATTGCAGCCGACAAATTCTCCAGTTTGGCTATATTGAGCTAAAAATTGTAATTGACTCTGTATTGTCTATTGCCTGTTTAATTGAGCAGCTCTCATACATTACACATTGTTCAGATCAACCACCTTGTAAAGAGTGACACAATAACAGTGAGCTGAGTCTGATAGATTATTCTATATTCACGATATTTATATAAGAACCCATTTCTTCCAACATCAGGTCTCCCGCCACACCCAACATCACGTGGTATAAAGAACGCGTCACAGCCAATCACCGCGCTACGCCCATTGCGCCTAGTACATGCATCCCTCGCCAATGGAAACTAGCTTGCTATTGGCTGGCGAGGGCAGTGACATCATCAAGCTGATCTAGCCTCTCGGGCGTCGTTCTGCTGCTGCGTAGTGAGGCAGTGACCGGCGGACGGGATCACACAGGCCGACCGAGCAGCATCATGTCCGCCTACAGGCAACAGACCGCGGCCCGGGGCCGGGACTTTAACAGCATCATCCAGACCTGCAGCGGCAACGTCCAGAGGATCACACATAACAGTGAGTGTCCGCTCCGGACACGGTGCCCTTCATCTCACACACTGACAGCATCACACACACACAACATCACACATACTCACACACATACTGACAGCATCACACACACACACACAGCATCACACACACACACACTGACAGCATCTCTCTCACACACACAGCATCACACATACACACACACACACAGCCCTGTGCACACTGACAGCATCACACTGACAGCATTCGTGGGGGAGGAAGGGAAATGGTCCCTTTCTGTTTATGTGAGTGCAGGGTTGGGCTACACTTGTAACAGCACTGCTGTCACAGGAATGGGTGGATGAGAGTAAGCTTTGCACACAGGGCTGTGTATGTGCAACATGTTAAGATTACTCCCATATTGCTCATACTTGCATTACACCTGGGTATGGTCCTGTGACAGGAATCACTGACATCTGGCTTGATGCATTGCTGTCTGGGAGTAATGTGAAACACAGTCCACAACAGATGGAATGCCATTTTTACTGCTCTAGTCATTGCTGGGCAGACCTGGATGGCTGAGGATTGTGGGAGTAGAAATCTTTTGGGGGGGGGGGGGGGGAGAAACATCTGTAAATCTACAGAAATGCAATGTTCCAGTAGTATATGTAATGCTATACAATTGGATCCATATATGTTTAAAAGTATTACTAAGGGTTAAAGAAGAAAGTGTTCTTTACACTAATCAGATGGTGTATATTTTCTAATATGTCAATAAATGTTTACGTGTGTGTGCGTGCATCTATCTATCTTGCATATATAGATGAGCATTAGTATAGAGTAGATCCTGGAGTAAATGTGGACAGGATGCAAGAAAGGAAACTGTGGGTGTGGATGGACATACAATATCCTATTAAGCACGTCTTTGTCATTAGGTTAGTTCTGCAGTACATATGTTATTCATATCCTTCATTTTTGAAGATAATGGTTTCCTTAACTAATGGATAGATTTTTAACCTCATGTAAAAAAAAAATTAAAAAATGCTATAAATATTTGAATAAATAGTTATTTAGACCCCATACACCACCAGATCATCAGGAAATAGTTAAGACCACTTTACCACCAAGTATTTAATATTAATCCCTGCTGAATAAATGGGAGTCATTTATCGTCCATCAGAGATTTATTAACACCCACTGGGCCATCGGGGAAGATGTTAAAGCTAATTAGAAGAGGGGCAAAAAAAAGTTATCTGATCACTCTGTCAATGAGGTGCAGGTTTATCTCCATGCAGAGAGCTTCCAGCTAGAAAACTTACACTAGGAAGGGCACCAGGGTATTTGGGCTTCCATTTAAAGGACCACTATGGTGTCAGGAATACAAACTTTCCTCACACTATAGGTTTCCCCCCATGTCACCTGTTAAGGTGATTTAACTGACTTTTATCCAACGCCTAACTGGTCTCCTCAAGGCTGACTCCGGCCCGCACCATCCCCTTGATGATCTCAGCCAATCCATTGCTTTCCAATTGGGAGACTATCACGCATATGTGGCAAAATTATGCGCTGCACCAGTCAGCATCTCCTCCTAGAGATGCATTGAATTAGTGCATCTGTTTGGGGAGCGTTCAGGTGTTCCTAGGCAGTAATGTAAACACTGCCTTGTCTCTGAATAGTCAGTGTTTACATTGAAAAATCTGCAGTGACAGGCAGTAGACACCAGAACAACTACATTAATCTGTAGGTGTTGTGGCGACTATAGTGTCCCTTTAATCAAAATAACAGATTCATGACCGTTATTTTAAATGTTCCATACATTCACTAGTAAGGCATCATTTAGATGTATATTGCTGTTTGGCATTCTGTGCAAACAGGGATTGCATTGTTGTCTTCCCTGTCTGAGATTGTCTGTGAACCCATGATTTAAAACTCAGCAAAACAAATAACGTGTTCAGTATATCTGCGAAGTGCTACAAAAATTGTGTGCCTGGGCAGTGAATCAAATCATGATCCTACATATGCCTCTCTAAAAGGGACACTATAGTCACTAGAACAACTAGAGCTTGTTGTATTCTGGTGAGTATAATCATTTTCTTTATGCATTTTGCAGTAAACAGTCTTTTCAGAGGAGATGCAGTGTTTACATTACAGCCTAGTGATCACTCCACTGGTCACTCCTCAGGTGGCTGCTAGAGATGCTTCCTGGGGCAGTGCTGAAGAAGATGCTGATTGACCAGGGCTGTGTTTGAATTGTGCTGGCTCTGCCCTTCCTCTGCTCCTGACAGTCCCAGACAATCATATGTGAAAGCATTGTGATTGGCTCAGAAAATCACTTCTGATAATGTCAGAAGTGATTCGGCAATCAAATGATGTCAACGTACGTTTCAGTCATGACTTTTTTTTTCTTGAGTCTATATATTTTGAAAAGGCAATGTCCAACTATTTAGCACGGGTGTTTTTTGGCAGTTGTAGGCATGCAGGGAGACTTGAACAAGGTTATTTTTTTTACCTTGGTGCAGGTTTAGAAACACCATGGCTGAGAGTGATTCCTTAGCCACGGTATTTAAAAGGATTTTAGAGGGTTATGTGCCATGCTCACTTTGTGTGCTGCACATAGTGTGTCCGTTGGTCTGGAACCACTTATTGTGGCACCCGTCTGAGGGGACCCTCGCATATGCAGTGATTTCTGGGGCACCTTGGTACCAGCAGGGATTTAAAGCCCTGCACTCTATAACGGCATAGACCTTCCTGAGGTCCTTAAGTGGTTCACATATACCATGGATCTAATTCCTCTCTTCTTGTGTTAAAAACCTTGTGATAGTCTATTAAGAAAATGACCATGAACCATGTGCTTCTAATATATTTTTTTGTGGGTGGATTTTTAAAAAAAAAATGTTTTTCTATATATTGTCCTAGTGCTGCTTTTGTATTTAGTTAATTTATGAACAATGTTCTCCTTTGTATGGAAACTTCAGCTGTCCTCCAAATGTCTGATTAGGTATTTGAAAATTAGATATTTTACATTTGATAAGGGCTCTTTCTGAAAATTGATAACATTGTGTTTAGGGCTGTTATTATGTCAGAGTGCAAAAAGTATCTGTGTGTGTTTAGGTGATAAGAGCTGCATTCATTACTGCAGTGTTTAACCCTGTAATTAGTAGGAAAAATATTCACCTTTTGGCTATCAAAGAGATGAAAGGACTCCATGCTGGAAATAAAGATGTTTTGTTTCTCTTCTGCCCTCCTCTCCCCCAAAATGGTATTGTGAAAATGTTCTTAATTTGGGTATACAAAGAAAAAGGGGAGTAGGGATAAACAAAAAATGTAAATAACATACACTTAATAGGCAAAAGGTAAATACATTAAGTATTCATGGATATACATTGCATAGGGTACCATTCAAATGGCAGATTAAGTTTCATGTAGGTAAATGCAAAGTTATGCACTTATGGGGTAAAGAATGCTCATGCAACTTACACCCCAAGCAGTAGTGAATTAGGGCTAACGCTCAAGAAGGATTTGGGAATTGTCCTTGACAACAAACTAGGCAACAATGTGCAATGTCAACCAGCAGTTGCTAAGGCCAGTAAGGTATTGTCATGTATAAAATGGGGCATTAATTCTTGAAATGAAAATGGTAAGACCACGCCCTAAATATGCTGTGCAATTTTGGGCACTTATTCTAAAGGAGGATATTATGACACTAAAAAATGTGCAGGGGCAAGGCTACTAAACTAATAAAAGAAATAAAACGGCGCCTCAGAGGGGATATGATAACATTATACAAATATATTTGGTGCCTCTGCCTCAAGAGATGTTTTTATCATAGTCTGTACATATATTTAACCCCTTAAGGACCAAACTTCTGGAATAAAAGGAAATCATGACATGTCACACATGTCATGTGTCCTTAAGGGGTTAAACAGCAACTGGATGAATACTTGCAAAAACATAATAATATTCAGGGATATAATTTTTAATATGTGGGCAAACTACTTTTTTGATCCAAGGAGAGATCCCAATGCCTTTCTAGGGTCAAAAAAATGTTGCTAAAAAAAATAGGAAGCACTTCTTTTGGATCAACAACAAAAACAGATGTGCGGGTGGCTGAACTTGGACATGCCTATGTAATTGTGTCACTGTCATGGTCACGTGCAGTCTGGTCTGTAAAGCTTCTTTTAAAGCCACAACGTTTGTGAGGCAAGTTAAAGCATTTAACAATTATTTAAACAAGAGCCATAGAAATTCATAATTTCCCTCATAATACCAGAAACCCATTTATATATGCAGACAGACTTGAATTAGCAAGAAATCCAAAAGAAAGATTTCTATGAGGTATTTGGACAGATATAAATCTTTAAAGGACCTCTATAGTCTCGGGAAAACAAACCTGTCTTCCTGAATATATATATATATATATATATATATATATATATATATATATATATATATATATATATATATATATATATATATATATATATATATATATATATATTCTCCTTAAGGTCCCTCCCGCTGGGCTGAACGGGTTAAAACCCCTTCAGCCACTTACCTTTATCCAGCGCAGGGCTCCCTCTGCGCTGGTGACCTCTCCTCCCCCTCCGACGTCAGTTCCTGAGTGGAGCCGAATGCGCATTAAAAATGCCTATAGGAAAGCATTTCTCAATAGGGCATTTCCTATTTCTGTAACATTGACTAGGATTTTCTTTTCTTCTCAGTTTTCCAAATTTGTTTCCGTTCACAGAATCCATGTTGCTTAGAATTAAGAACAATAGTTTGTTGGGTGAAATGTATTTTGACTTTTTGTTGTTCGCTCTCTAATTGTGTTTTTTTTTTTTTTTCTTTCTTCAAAGCTGCTCAGATCCAGAGCTTATTAAATCAACTTGGCACCAGCAAAGATTCCACTAAACTCCAGCAGAACCTGTAAGATGTTTTAATGCAATAATATTCCTTCATTTTGTTTTTTGTACCTAGCACAAATCTTTTCATTCTATTTCCATCAATGCTACAAACACTCACTGAACACTCTCATCACTTTAACTACTTAACTCACATTTCTGTGTTGTTCCATCCTATGTAGGCAGCAGATTCAACATTCCACTAATGTCTTGGCCAAGGAGACCAACACATATTTGAAGGACCTTGCTTCTGTTCCTACCCCAATATCCCCAGTTGAGCAGGTAACTTCCCATGCTGGCCTTTCAATGATATTCCTTCATAGTCCGTTAGAAAGAAAGAGTTATATGAAAAGAGTAAATGTTAAATAAGAAAAGAAAAAGGAGGGGGTTTGCTGAATTAAGGGGAAAAAAATATATATACACACACACACACAAAACCTGCTTGTTAATTTATGCTTCAAAGCAACTACATAAAAAGTCATTTCAATTGTAAAACTCTTACTTAAAAAGTGCTCTCCGTGGACTGACACATTAATTGGGTGCTATTTACACTTTGTACCAACTGCTAAGGAATAAAGCTACCTGAATGTCACACTGAAGAGACACATGAATGTATTTTTCTTTTACTTGTTGGAATATGGTCTTAAACATTACTCCCATTGTGTACATCCCATCCCATTTTGGCCTTTTCACGGAGCTTGTCTTGCTAATAAGATTTACTTTTAAATTGACCACACATGAGCAGTTAAATAGAATATCTCTAACATGCTCTTTTGGTTAAAGCTTGCGTGAAGATGAATGACTGACTAGCACATGATTTCCATGGGAAGGTAATAAAAGAATGATTCGACTGTGCTAGAGACCATCAACTGGTCTGTGAGAGACATAGCAATTTCAACTTGAGCAAATTCAGCTTATTCATGCAAAATCATGCTGAACTGATTACATAATCATAAAGGAAGTAATGTGGTATTAGGAAGTTATACTTATGTGTTTATTCACATAATTAGCCTTATAAAATGAGACTTTAGCAGTAGGAATACAAATGTGTATACCTAGCACTATAATGCTGAAGTCACTGTTTAGGTGACCTGGCCTCTATTGCCTCTGTTAAAACCGTGATTTAACTTAACTTTTCTCACTCGCAGCAAGGGTCTCCAGTGTGCTGCTCTGCCTCTTTGACTGAGATCATCAAAATCAGTATCAGCCAATGCAGTGCTTTCCCATAGAAATGGAGGGCACATGGTACCCAGACCACTTCCTTGAAATGAAGTGGTGTCGCTGGCTATAATGTTCCTTTAATCCCAAGCACACTACTTCCTTTATAATCCTTGCCAGTAGTAATAGAGTGCCTATTTTAATCTTTACATTTCACATTTTCTTGCGAAACACATTTTTTTGTTCTGGTTATAGAGGATGCAGAGTGATCTATCAGTGTCTGGAATTGACCTATAGTTATGTAAGGTACAAAGAGGAATTTATACTTGCAGGAATGTTTTCATTATTTTAGTTTTTTTACTTTAATATTGTTTATAAACCTTTGTTAATTATCTTTTTAAAAATGCTTTCTTTTATGGATGTTTCAAACCAAAGTATCATGGTATAAATAAATCATGTGCCCCATTTAAGAAAGTATGTGTGCTAAATCAAAACAAAGAGTGGGCGGGACCAACTGTGGTGTGTGTGTGTGTGTGTGTGTGTGTGTTTTTTTTTTTTTTGGTACTTTCCACAACAACTGCCTGTTGGGTTTACATGGGTTAAAGGCATCCATTACCCATAGTTCAGAGGTAACCTTTCAATTAATTCTCTAGGAATGGTGTGTGACTGCGCTGCCTGTAACTTAATTGTTTGCTTTGTGAATTAGCTATCCTCTCTGCTTTCTACCTCCTCAGCGGCAGCAGAAGCTCCAGAAGGAGCGTCTTATGAATGATTTCTCTGCTGCCCTCAACCACTTCCAAGCTATCCAGAGACAGGTCTCTCAAAAAGAGAAGGAGACTGTTGCCCGTGCCAGAGCTGGCTCACGTTTATCGGTAAGAGACACCATACTCTGAAATTGCTGTGATGTTCCTTATGTGAATACTTATGTGTATTCTGCCAGTTTGTTTGAAGTCCGTGTTATGTACAAGACACTTTATGTATGTACATGTCATCCTTCTGATGTTTAAATAACTTTTTATGTTTAGAATGATGAAAAGCAGAAAGAAGAACAGCTTGTTTCATTTGACAAGTAAGTTTGATATGTGAAAGATAAAGTCTCCTATTTTAAAACTGTTGTCCACAATTCAGTCTATATCCTATGTTCTCAAAATCACTATCTAATGATTAAATTTGTAATTCCTGAAACCTTTGTTGGATGCCCTCTGGGTATCCATGTTTGCTCATGGCCACAAACACTGTATTATGGAGTTAATACTCGTATAACTGTAGTATAGACATATGGGGCTATTCTGACATTGTTCACACTATTTCAAAATGTCTGGGTTTTGCAGCGCTAGCCCTGTACAGATACAGAACTATGTGAATTTCATTTACCTAGAAAAAATAAAATGTGTTATTGTGGAATCACTGACCCTCTATTATTGTGGAATCACTGACCTTCTGGGAGTGTATGCATTAAGTTATTACAAACGAATGATAATTTGCAAATGAATGGATGTTTTCAGTCTGCATTTTCTTTAAAACCGGTGCTTTGTAAATGTCCAAATCCCACTTGTTTCTTTAGGATTGATATGAAAAAAGCATTCTGCCAGTTTGAAAAAATTCCAAATTGAATTGGCTTTACTAAAAATTAAAATTGGCAATTCAGTCAGAATTCGTCCATTCAGCTATACCTTACTGATGATGCCTAACAAGGCTGAAACGATAGTCTGGGGTTTCTGTGTCTCTCGTGCAGAGGGAACTTGCTGGCATTTCGGATCTGGACTGCCCGTATGGGTGGGACCAGTCTATGTTTCAGACATGTTCTCTCTGTAATGGCACAAGATGAGCTAAAACCAGCTTGAGAACTGAGTGGGGACCCACCGAAAGGCATTTAAAATGCAGTTAATAATCCGGTATGTTTCCATATAACGTACTGTGACTTTTTGCACGTAAATATTACAAGATTTACCCACCTCCTAATTCTTCTAGGGAATGCTGGCTCTGTATGTATGTAGATAAAAATGTGTATGCTTTTAGTTTAATTAATTAATCGTCCGTGCCTCTGATTTTGCCGTTTTGTTTTTATTTATTTATTTATTTTTTACTTTTTTAAGCAACGATGATTGGAACCAAATGCAGAGCCAAGAGGAAGATATTGAAATAACAGAACAGGATCTTGAACTTATAAAAGAAAGGGAGAGTGCCATAGAAAAACTAGAGGTAAGGACGTTGCTCTGCTTTTGTATGAATTGTGTAACTGTGGAGTGTTAAAAGCTGAATGGAACTTTTTGTAGTGTTTCTTAAACCCAAACTGCTACATACCCATCTACTGTTAGGTGGTTTTTACTCCCTTGACCAAATTTGTGCTCCATAATGTTATAGTAGGGGTGTCCATTGGTTTGTTTCATATATATTTATGCCCCAGTCAAATGCTCATAAAAAGCTTACGATGCATCACTTTTTACTCAGTGCCAAGCTAAATTTGGGTCCTCATTTTTTTTTTTTTACCAAAAATGGGCTTAAAAGTTTAAGTTCTAAGCTACTAGCCAGTGCTAAAGGTTACTTGACACTGTAAAGTTACCACTGTGAATGGAAATGGAGAAGGCTACAACCGCATATGCCCCCTAGTGATTTGCTCAACATCTGACAGTTCCTAGCATGTTGATGTATAGATCACAGTGTGTCTGGTTAGTGGAGGAAAGTGGAAACTGGAAGTCGGGATCCAAGGAGGTCTAGCTATTCTGAAAGCATGTAGCTGCCAGATTCCCTAGCAGCCACAGAAAGCCACAGAAATTTTTCTTCTTTGTTAATAATTCAGATTTGGGGAACACTGTTATCATGGACCTTTTCAGGTTGTGCGTTGGTGTGGATAATATCTTTTGATGTGCCATGAAAGTAGTCTGGTAAAATTTCCATTAGTGGATGCCTAGGATACAATATATTTTTGCGCAGGTTTTTCATTTTTTTTTTCTTTTCTTTTCTTTTTTTTATTTTTTTTTTTTATTGCAAGGGTACTGTTTTGCCAACCCTGAAAAATATCAACATTCCTTTTCTTGTATTACAGGGCTGGGCACAAGATAGCTTTGAAACTACAACTATCCTGATGCTTTACCAGACTTTAGAATAGCAAAGCATCATGGTTGCAGTTCTGCAAATTCTGAGGATCTGCTATTTGCCCACCCCTGTATTAGGCAAATTATTAAGGATTTGCCATACTTTCTACTCAACAGAACACTATAGTGACAGGTATACAAACATGTATTCCTGTCACTACAGCTATGAAAGCGATGTTAAGGTGGCCTGACGCCCTGTTGGCTAAGTGAAAGGTGATTATTACTCACATGTGCGTCTGTCTTGGATGGCTCCGCCCTGTTTGCTGAGATCCTCAAACTTGATGATTTTAGCCAATAGGCTATTGTGCATGCGTTACTAAATACTGCACTGCGCCAATCAGCATCTCCTCATAGAGATTCATTGAAGCAATAAATTTCTATGATGAACTTTCAGCGCCTTCATGCAGAGCATGGAAACGTTGAACGTCCGTGCAGCACTCTGAACAAAAACAGCAGACAAAGTGAGAAAGTGGCCAAGACTTATTTTAATCCCAGGTACGTCCAACAAAAAAAAGCCTTTAAGGACCTCGGACGTACCTGGTACGTCCGCGGCTATTTTGAGTGCTGGAAGCGATCATGATCGCTTCCAGCCGCTCTTATGGTATTACATGATGCCTCGATATCGAGGCATCGTGGAATACCCCCCTACACTGCCGGGGACCCAAGTGATCGCCCTTCCCCTCTCCCCCCGGAGCAATCACTTCCGAGTTTGGCGCCCTGCAGGGGTCGAGGCACTCGGTAATAGTTACCGGTAATGTACTTACCGATCGCCGCGTTCCCCCGCTGGCGATCAATCTTCTTCTTTGGGGGGACTCTCTGGACTGAGCCCTGAGAGTCCCGCCTCTCCAATTTAAGACCCCCAGGCGCCATGTGATCGCTCTAGTGGTTCTGGTGACTCTAGTCTCCCTTTGATTTTCCTTTTTTTTTTTTTTTTTTTTCTTATGTTTATCCTTCTCTATTCTTCAGGATCATTCTGCACTATGAACACACAGGCAGACAAAGTAATGACATCAGCTTTGCACAGCAGGCATGCATGTTCTGTTTGCTCAGTAGAAGTTGGGTCTGTTAATGCTCTTGATACTGTAGCTTCTAAGGCACTTGCTCGCTCAGGTTGGATGGCTGATACTATTGCAATGTGAACATGGTCAGTCAAAAACGTAATCACAACGATTGAAATGACACTGATCAGGGATGAAACAGGAGTGGTGAAAGTGGTTGGGTGTTTTTTTTGTTTATTTTTTTTTTTAAATTTGTTTAACAGTGATATGTCACAACATTCGTGTGGTTATTGGTACATTGTAAAGTCACAATTTCAAGTAGTATAGCCTCTATAAGAGGTGCTGGGCTCATGGCACTATTGTTGCTACACAATATGCAACAGTATACTCGTGGAAAATTAAATGGACACTACAGACCTCAGAACAACAACAGCCTAATGTTGTTCTGGTGTATATCCCTGCAGCCATTTTCATGTAAACACTCTTTTCAGACTGCCTTTTACTTTTCTCCCTAGGGACACCTCCAGTGGCAGTCACTCAGACTGCCACTAGAGGTGCTTCATGGGTCAGTGCTGCACACTGTGCAGCACTGATGTTTAGCATCTCAACACTCTGCATGGAGACACTAAACAAAAGAGATGCATTGATTCAACAAATCTCTGAGAAGATGCTGATTGGTGCAGCGTGCCATTTTGCTGCGCATGCACAATTGCCTCCCTATGATTCTCTGTGGGAAAGCAATGGATTGGCGGAAATCATAAAGTTTGGTGTCAGCCAAAGGGTTGGAGCCAGCTGCGAGGAGACTCCCTGTGGGTTTCCTTGCGGCTATCTCCATCCCCATGGCTGACCTCAAACTTGATGATCTCACCTAATCCAGTGCTGCAAAAGGTTAGCAAAATCACCTTTTTTTAACTAGGGACAAGGGGACGGGGCTAAACTGTTATGTTAGAACTATAGTGTCAGAAATACTTGTATTCCTGGCACTGTAGTGTTACATTAAAGGACCACTATAGTGCCAGGAAAACAAACTCATTTTCCTGGCACTATAGGGTCTTTGGGTCACCGCCACCCTCCCGCCAGGCTGAAGGAGGAGGAATGTGTTAAATTCTTACCTTTCTTCGGCGCTGGGGACTCTCCTCCCTCTTCCGACGTCATCCGCTGAATGCGCATGCGCGGCATGAGCCGCGCGTGCATTCAGTCAGTCCATAGGAAAGCATTACTCAATGCTTTCCTATGGACGCTGGCATCTTCTCACTGTGAAAATCACAGTGAGAAGCGCGGAAGTGCCTCTAGTGGCTGTCAATTAGAAAGCCACTAGAGGCTGGATTAACCCATATGTAAACATAGCAGTTTATCTGAAACTGCTATGTTTGAAGCAGGCAGGGTTAACCCTAGATGGACCTGGCACCCAGACCACCAATTATTAAAGGACCACTATAGGCACCCAGACCACTTCAGGTTAGTTACCGGTTCATTTATCGTATGGTAAAGACAAACAGGCACTTATGGGAAAAGTAATGTAAAGATTGTTCTTGTGCAAAAACTTGCCTTGCAGTATTTTCTAAAAGGCTTATTGCTTACTGTATCACAGTGCTTACAATATTCACTATTGTCTTTGTGCAACACTTTTTTTTTTATTTGTATTTTTTCTCATTTTACTTGTTCATCTGACAGGCAGATATTCTTGACGTGAATCAGATTTTCAAGGATCTAGCAGTCATGATTCATGACCAAGGAGAGATGATAGGTAAGTTCATTATTAACTTTTTACACTGTTTGCTAGGTTCAGAAATGTCACGGCTCATGATACTTTCCAGCTATTAAGTGACATGTAATATTGGACAAGAAAACCTTCTGATAGCCCTATGGTAGTCTGAAGGTCTTTAATATGTCTTTCATGGGTAATTTTTTATTTTTTTTATTCTAGGGGAAGGGGGTTAAGTTTCTAAAGGTTACAATCTCTAATATGGCCAGACCTAATAACATGGGTGATGTATGTATTATAGTTTAACGAAAATGGCCTTAATAATATTGTTATAAAGTCAAGGAACAGAAGGTAGGGGGTAACCCAATGTAGAGATGTACTGTAAAAAGGGAGAAAAGGGGAGGGAAACAGGGAAAGAGGAAAAAGATCTGTTCCCAAAATTTGAAATTAACAAATAGTTAAAAGTCCTTTATTAGTGAAATATAAGATGGGACATCAAAACAATAAGCTATCCCAGTAATGACTTGCTGACTAGAGGATCGAGTCAGTTATGACAGTCAAAAACCGAGAATCAATTACAGAAATGGTTGTACAGAAACAGGTATCAAATAGTAGCGATAGAGCTGATAACATACAGGGATCCTGTTCAGAGAGTGTATTAGCTGTACAGAAAAACAGAGATGTAGTGAGAAAGATGCCTTCATGGGCATCTGGTACAGGAAAGGGGAGTAAGGAAATAAGTGTACGAGACAAGTCCTCCTAATAGAGGGGAAATGCTAGAAAACCAACCCTAAGATATAAAGATCCTATGGTAAAGTCCTATAGAACCCTGATAGGTATGAGGATAACTTGAAGTATGTGCCCCTGACGGCCAATTGCCGTCAAGATCCCAGAGCTGACTGAATTCCCTGATCGTGGTATGTATTCGTCGGTCTAATCGTCATGACCCAACATAATAATATGGGGACCAGTCAAGCAGGTTTGTAGTGGTGGCGGTCGCTGTTGCTGATAAGACGAATGAATATTCATTTAGAACGGCTGACTACCGTCTAGAATTAACAATCAAGTAAAGCCAACCTGTAACAGATACTAATAAGGAGCGCAAACACAAATATATATATCGCACCCCAGATCCCAGAGCTGACTAGATACCCTAGTCGTGGTCTATAATCGTCAGCCTATTCATCATAACAAAAATTGATGATAATCAAGGGACCAATAATGCAAGTCTGTTAGTAGTTGCTATTACCGGTTAAACAAATCCAAGTTTGTAAGAGAGGCTGGCTGCCGTCTCGTGTAAAAAATAGAATCTAAATGAGGCAACCGCCAGTCAATACTTATAGAGGAGCACAGAGAGAAAATATTGCGCCCCGACGCGCGTTTCGCCTAAGTTTGAGGCTCATCAGGGGGAGATTTTGATGTGTTTTGATGTCCCATCTTATATTTCACATAAAGGACTTTTAACTATTTGTTAATTTCAAATTTTGGGAACAGATCTTTTTCCTCTTTCCCTGTTTCCCTCCCCTTTTCTCCATTTTTACAATGTATGTATTATAGGATCACTGAAAACTCCTAAAGTCCCTTTACCGAAGTGCTTCATTTGTGAAGCGTGCATTATTTAGTTTCATTTTCATTTTAGAAAAAGTGCAGATTTCTATAGAAACTGGAACTTCTATAAATTATCATTGTTACAATGCCCTGCCTTGCAAATACGTTTCATTGAGCTTCACTGGAATAACTGCAAATAGACAGCCACAAGAAGTTTAGACTAAAAATGAATGGAAGGGCTTGCAAAGGCTGCAGATGAGATTTGCAACTCATGTAAGCTGTTTTTTGCAATATCCCAGTGAAAATAAAATGCATAATTAAACTCTTGTATGATTTAATAGGATTATAATTTCTTTTTTTTTCTTTTGGGCAGTGGAGTATCTGTTTGGCAAAACACTGCACCAATCAGCATTTCCTCATAGAGATGAATCTCCCGCGCAGGAATGCTGAATGCCAGTGCTGTACACTCCTGAGTGACTGCCATTAGATGTGTAACTATCCAACCATGTAAACACTGCCTTTTACAGTGCAAAGGCTGTAGGGACATGCCGTAGACACGTAGACACCAGAACCTCTACATTGAGCTGTATTGGTTTTGGTGACTCGTCTCCCTTTGATTTTTTTTTTTCTCCATGTTTATCCTTCTCTATATGAATAGTGTGGATTTTTTTTTTGTTCCCAACCATCCTTTTATTGCTGACTGTACACTTTGTATATGCATTTCCTGTTGGGACTCTAAGATTTCTAATTTCTTCTGCAGACAGCATAGAAGCTAATGTTGAAAGTGCAGAGGTTCATGTAGAGCGAGGAACAGAGCAGCTGCAGAGTGCAGCATACTACCAGGTAAAAACAGTGGTTTATAAAAATAAAAATAAGGTCATTGTACACTTCATTTAGGTGTGTGCATATGAAAAGTGTATTCTGTTTGTTTCATTTATATTTGACTTAAATTTTGCTGTGCATAAAAGTCTAATTATATCTACTCTTCAACATGTTTCCATCAGTTGCTTTTATTTAGACCTAAAAACACTCTATACGTTTAAAACACTTCACCATGTAAGTAGTCAGAGCACTTTGGAACGGTTTAATTTCTTACTGGAGGTCCACCAGTGACTGCTCCCTGTCTCTCCTCTTCCACCTGAGAGCTGAAAGCACATGCTTGGGACTTCCAGTAACTCTCCTGAGCTAAGCCCTTCAGTGCAGGGCCAGCTCAAGAAGCAGTGCCCAGTGGACCCCAAGTTACAAGTCAAATGGAAGTGTTCCTTTACGTTTGAAAATATGAATTGGCCTGCAGACATACATGATTAAAGATTCAATTCTAATTTACATACAGTGAAATAATATTTTGGTCATTGTGGCCCAAGCCTTTAATTTTTTTTTTTTTTTTTTTTTTTTCTCCCCAGAAAAAGTCCCGGAAGAAGATGTGTATCATTATTCTTGTTTTGGCTATCATAGCTTCACTTTTGGGTCTTATTATATGGTTGTCTTTGAAGTCATGAGTTCACCTCCGACCTTCCTCTCACCCAAGCAGCAGGATGACAGGACTAGTCTCTCGCCGTTCAATAGAAATATATCTCTGAAGTATCCACTGTGTGTAACATATTCACCAGTAGAGGCTGATACAGTATTTTCAAATGAAGGCACAGAAAAGGGATCAAATTAGTTTTAATAGCAAACCTACTTTATTGACACCGTGGTTAAAGGGCAAACGTAACTATTAATGAATTCATTTAAATGTATTTATCTATGCAGCTGACTAATATATAGTTTATTTCCCTTCTTTCTTGATTTCAACCAATAACATCTATTAGTCACTGACCTATTATCTTTCTCCTTTTAACCCACTCATTTGGTCTCTCATGGTAGCATTTTGCTGTTGCAGCCAGCATATCAGCCCAGTTGCACTTTACATATAATACCTTTTACAGAGAAGATAACACTAATGCAATTATCTCTGCCTGCCCCACTACACTGCCTGTATATAAAATGCTGCAATACACATTTTTTTAGCTTTTTTTTTTTTTTTGTGGGGGGCGGGGTCAAGATATTGGTCTGCATATATATAACGTGAAAACTCTGCAAAATAACTTTTCTATTTGTAGAAGACATCAGTGCATTTTTAATCATAAGATGTTATTTGTGTATACCCAAAGTGCAAAAGTGCATCCTAATGAGCCACTGCTTTTCCAGAGTTTCAGGATAATACAGTTTATCTTAAATGTATAACTATTACCTTGGTGGCCATGAAAAACTGAGTGGTTACCTCCCTGACCTCCTGTTGTGTATTCACACATGAATACTTGTATACATATGTGTATCTCCCAAATTTGATAACTGTTGTGAATCTTGGTCCTAGGTTTTAGGTCATAGGGAGTTGTAGTAATTATATAGATATTTATATAAACACATGTATGTGTTGTGTATAGGAAGAGAGAAAAATAAACCAGTCAAAAAGGAAATATGACTTTTTAATGTGTAATATAAATACTATTTTGTAGTGGAGGAAATGTGGCTATGCTTGGTTTGAATGATGAGATGGGAGGGACAAATGGATAATTTCTGGAAAAAAATGGATAGTGATGTGGATACCTCTTTGTAGTTGTGTTCACTCCAACTACACCCATTGATTGACAGGTGCAGAAAAACACAAAGCAATTAAATGTTAATTTTGACAGTAAAATAGTCATTACTGTAGAGCACAATCAAGGTCAACATGTCAGTGCCATAGGATACCACCTTTCCAACAGTTTAGTTTCTCAGTTGTTTGTTTGAAGCTGCCATGTCCATGAACAACAAATCATATTTATGTAATAAGTCACACATGTTCTTAAAAGTACACAGCAATACTGAGTGCTGGAATACATTTTGAAACGTGTTTCTATGGCTGACAATCTGCACCAAAACCTGCACAATGCCAAGTGACTATCTAAAGTTGTATAACGCTTACTTTTTTTTATTTATATAGTACCAATGTATTCTGCCACACTTTAGAATTATAGGGATATTTAGAGGAGACAAAGGCCCTGCTCAAACATGTTTACAGTCTGAGGATTTGCGGTATTCAGGTATATATCATTTAGTGTCCTGCCCAAGGACACCTAACTGGGGAGGTGTCCCGACCTGGATTCCCAGTCTTAAGACAGTTTGCTCGTATTAGCTTGTGACTGATGATGAATCCAATATCAAATGTGTCTTATAGACAAATTGCAGTGCATACGCATACAAACAGGCTTGTCGTGCCCCAACTGCATACAACAAGCATGTCAAGATACAAAGCTCCAAGTTAGAAGGGAATTATAAAGACATGCAGTGTTTTTTTTAAATTCTAATAAGCATTATAGGTCCGGATGAGAATTAAAAAAAATAACAAAAAGAAGAAATATATATCAGATATGAACTGTCAGTTTGAGTAGTCAAAGCTGTATAAAATTACATCATATTAAACGTAAAAAAGAAAATCTGTAGATCGTGTACTATCCACACGTTCGATGGCAATAAATTAACAAAACAATGGTAGCAGCATAAGATTATGCTGGCAAAAACATGTCTGACGTTTCTGGGCAATGTCTTGATTTAAAAATAAATATAGGAAACCATAGGTAACCGGGATAAAAACTTTGAGAATTAAGTGTGAAGCACAAGACAAATTTGGATGTATCAAATGCCAGGAGACTATGATCAGCTTGGCAAATGGTGCCAGTGTAATGTTTGGAAGTGGTGGAATAATGAGATCTATTTCACAGTCAAAAAGAACACTGGGCACCATAACCACCCCAACTGAGGACTTTTGATAATAATGAACAGATTGCATATGAGGAGAGGTCTGTATTGTGGTGATGTGAGGACACCAGTAGCAATGTGAGGTCTAAGAGAATTAATCCCAAGATAAACCAATACTATTAAGAATACCAGATGAACACATCCCTCAGAGTACCTTGCACAAAAACATAGGAATATACAGATTTTCCTTAGCAGAAACGTGCTTGCTTTAAAATTATTATGAAATTATTTACATGCTTAGTTTAAGCATATGTTTATGCAAAATGACTAGTGACCAATGTATTGGGTGTATCCAGAAAAAAAATATATACTAAATTGTGATTTCAATGTTTGTTTTTAATCTAGTTTTATAGTAAATTTAAAAAAAAAAGTGTACATCAATCACTCAAAATGTGATGCATTTCCCTTGTTTAAAGTTGGCAAAGTTAATTACAAGTCGAATGCTAAATAAAGTCAAAAGGATCTCATTGCAGCCATGAGAATAAAAAAAAAAAAAAAATTCCACAATAAAAACCAGTAAATATGCTTCTTAAATAGGAGTATGGTAAGGGGGCATTTTAGGGTTGGAACTATTTTAATGTCAATTAGGTTGGAAGTAGCAATAAGCAGGGCTTTCAGTTATGAGTGCAATTCTCCTGTATTGTATCGGGGATGGGACCAAATTGATTAAGGGAATCAACTGGAATTATGCTGTTTGAATAGATGAATCAGCTCCGTTCTATAGGCATTTTACTGACTTCAACAAAAAGCCAAACTGCAGCTAAATATAAAGGCAAAATTTGTTGGAATAACCATTTATGAACTGCTGAATTGTAGCAAGCAAACTGTTCATATGGAGTATTTCAAGGGGGGGAGTGTGTAACAGAACTTCACTTGTTTTTTATGTAGACCAATAAAATACCATTTAGATCATCTGGAACAATAAGCATAAGCTAGGCTTAATTATCCGACATTGTTGTGATTAGCAGAAAATTCCTGTACCAATATTACAAAATCTGTGGAAAGCTTTCATAAAAGTGGAAGCTCTTATGGCTAAATAAAGGAACCATCTCTAGATCAATGTCCTGACGAGAATGTGTTAATTAGTGATGTCCCGAATGGTTCGCTGGCGAATAGTTCCTGGTGAACATAGCATGTTCGCGTCCGCCACCGCGGGCGAACACATGCAATGTTCAGTCCGCCCCCTATTCTTTATCATTGAGTAAACTTTGACCCTGTACCTCACAGTCAGCAGACACATTCCAGCCAATCGGCAGCACACCCTCCCTAGCAGACCCTCCCACCTACTGGACAGCATCCATTTTAGATTCATTTGGAAGCTGCAACCATTTTATTTTATTTTTTCAATTTATTATTATTTTTTTCCAGTGCATATAAATGTTACAAGCAGATACTCCCTCCAGACACTCTGTGTTAATGCACATACTCCCTCCAGACACTCTGTGTTAATGCACATACTCCCTCCAGACACTCTGTGTTAATGCACATACTCCCTCCAGACACTCTGTGTTAATGCACATACTCCCTCCAGACACTGTGTTAATGCACATACTCCCTCCAGACACTCTGTGTTAATGCAGATACTCTCTCCAGACACTCTGTGTTACTGCAGATACTCTCTCCAGACACTCTGTGTTACTGCAGATACTCTCTCCAGACACTCTGTGTTACTGCAGATACTCTCTCCAGACACTCTGTGTTACTGCAGATACTCTCTCCAGACACCCTGTGTTACTGCAGAAACTCCGCCCAGACACCCTGTGTTACTGCAGATACTCCCTCCAGACACCCTGTGTTACTGCAGATACTCCCTCCAGACACCCTGTGTTACTGCAGATACTCCCTCCAGACACCCTGTGTTACTGCAGATACTCCCTCCAGACACTCTGTGTTACTGCAGATACTCCCTCCAGACACTGTGTTAATGCACATACTCCCTCCAGACACTGTTACTGCAGATACCCCCTCCAGACACTGTGTTACTGCAGATACTCTCTCCAGACACCCTGTGTTACTGCAGATACTCCCTCCAGACACTGTTACTGCACATACTCCCTCCAGACACTCTGTGTTACTGCACATACTCCCTCCAGACACTCTGTGTTACTGCACATACTCCCTCCAGACACTCTGTGTTACTGCACATACTCCCTCCAGACACTCTGTGTTACTGCAGATACTCCCTCCAGACACTGTGTTACTGCAGATACTCCCTCCAGACAGTGACACAGAGCAGAATAGGGACTGTTCCCCCTACATAGGGTCACTTGGCAGATATGGATTGACACCTATCCTAAGGATCCCTGATACACACTGACACAAAGCAGAATAGGGCCTGTTCCTCCTACATAGGGTTACTTGGCAGATATGGATTGACACCTATCCTAAGGATCCCTGATACACACTGACACAGAGCAGAATAGGAACTGTTCCCTCTACATAGGGTCACTTGGCAGATATGGATTGACACCTATCCTAAGGATCCCTGATACACACTGACACAGAGCAGAATAGGGACTGTTCCCCCTACATAGGGTCACTTGGCAGATATGGATTGACACCTGTCCTCAGGGACCCTGATACACACTGGGGGGGGGGGCTACTGTCCTCCCCCCTGGCCCCCAACCCTGAGCGGTGGGTGGGGGCCGTAAAAAAAACAATAACGGGGGACCTACTGCCCCAGCCCCCACCCCTTAGTGGTGGGTGGGGGCCCTAAATAAAAATCCCCCCCCAATCAAAGGTGACTAGGGGTCCCCCCCACCCCAAAAAGTTACCCCCTACCTACCCCCCTCACCCTAAAAAATAGTGAAGGGGGAATAAAATAACTAACCTGTAAAGAAAAATTCAGCTTACCATTTGACGTCTTCTTTTTTCTAAAATCTTCTTTTTTCAGCCCCAAAAAAGGCCAAATAAAGAGCCATAAGAACCGACGCAATTAAAAAAAAAAAAAAAAAAACGAGCGCAAAAAAAATAATCCATCTTCTTTGGAATTTTCACACGCTGTGTAAAATGACAAAGAGAACTCTGATTGGTGGGCTTGGAATCTAACCAATCAGAGTGTTCTGTGTCATTTTACACAGCGTGGGAAAGTTCTTTGGAATTTTCCCACGCTGTCTAAACTGACAAAGAGCACTCTGATTGGTGGGCTTGGAATCTAACCAATCAGAGTGCTCTGTGTCATTTTACACAGCGTGGGAAAGTTCTTTGGAATTTTCCCACGCTGTGTAAAATGACACAGAGCACTCTGGTTAGATTCCAAGCCCACCAATCAGAGTGCTCTGTGTCATTTTAGACAGCGTGGGAAAGTTCTTTGGAATTTTCCCACGCTGTGTAAAATGATAAAGAGCACTCTGATTGGTGGGCTTGGAATCTAGCCAATCAGAGTGCTCTGTGTCATTTTACACAGCGTGGGAAAATTCCAAAGAACTTTCCCACGCTGTGTAAAATGACAAACAGAACTCTGATTGGTGGGCTTTGAATCTAACCAATCAGAGTGCTCTGTGTCATTTTACACAGTGGGAAAGTTCTTTGGAATTTTCCCATGCTGTGCAAAATGACAAAGAGCACTCTGATTGGTGGGCTTGGAATCTAACCAATCAGAGTGCTCTGTGTCATTTTACACAGCGTGTGAAAATTCCAAAGAACTTTCCCACGCTGTGTAAAATGACACAGAGCACTGTGATTGGTGGGCTTGGAATCTAACCAATCAGAGTGCTCTGTGTCATTTTACACAGCGTGGGAAAGTTCTTTGGAATTTTCCCACGCTGTGTAAAATGACAAAGAACACTCTGATTGGCTTAAACCAGCCAATCAGAGTGTTCTTAGCCTAATTGCAGGGCGTGGCAAGGCTTTATAAGCCTTCCCCCGCCCTGCAGAGCTCAGTCTGCGCGGAGCCCTCCATGGGTGAAGATGGATTATTTTTTTTGCGCTTGCTTTTTTTTTTTTAATTGCGTCGGTTCTTATGGCTTTTTATTTGGCCTTTTTGGGGGCTGAAAGAAGAAGATTTTAGAAAAAAGAAGACGTCAAATGGTAAGCTGAATTTTTCTTTACAGGTTAGTTATTTTATTTCCCCTTCACTATTTTTTAGGGTGAGGGGGGTAGGTAGGGGGTAGCTTTTTTGGGGTGGGGGGGTGGGTGACTAGGGGCTTGGGGACCCCTAGTCACCTTTGATTGGGGGGGGGATTTTTATTTAGGGCCCCCACCCACCATTGAGGGGTGGGGGCTGGGGGGGGACAGTAGGTCCCCCCTTATTGTTTTTTTTAGGGCCCCCACCCACCGCTCAGGGTTGGGGGTCAGTGGGGGAGGACAGAAGTCCCCCCTCATTATTTTTATGTCCCCCACCCACCGCGCAGGGGTGGGGGCGGGGGGTGGACAGTAGGTCCTCCCCCATTGTAATTTATGGCCCCCACCCACCGCGCAGGGGTGGGGGCTGGGGGGAGGACAGTAGGTCCCCCCCTCATTATTTTTATGGCCCCCACCCACCACGCAGGGGTGGGGGCGGGGGGAGGACAGTAGGTCTCCCCCGTGTGTATCAGGGTCCCTGAGGACAGGTGTCAATCCATATCTGCCAAGTGACCCTATGTAGGGGGAACAGTCCCTATTCTGCTCTGTGTCAGTGTGTATCAGGGATCCTTAGGATAGGTGTCAATCCATATCTGCCAAGTGACCCTATGTAGGGGGAACAGTCCCTATTCTGCTCTGTGTCAGTGTGTATCAGGGGTCCTTAGGATAGGTGTAAATCCTATCTGCCAAGTGATCCTATGTAGGGGGAACAGTCCCTATTCTGCTCTGTGTCAGTGTGTATCAGGGATCCTTAGGATAGGTGTCAATCCATATCTGCCAAGTGACCCTATGTAGGGGGAACAGTCCCTATTCTGCTTTGTGTCAGTGTGTATCAGGGATCCTTAGGATAGGTGTCAATCATATCTGCCAAGTGATCCTATGTAGGGGGAACAGTCCCTATTCTGCTCTGTGCCGGTGTGTATCAGGGATCCTTAGGATAGGTGTCAATCCATATCTGCCAAGTGACCTTATGTAGGGGGAACAGTCCCTATTCTGCTCTGTGTCAGTGTGTATCAGGGATCCTTAGGATAGGTGTCAATCCATATCTGCCAAGTGACCCTATGTAGGGGGAACAGTCCCTATTCTGCTCTGTATCAGTGTGTATTAGGGATCCTTAGGATAGGTGTCAATCCATATCTGCCAAGTGACCCTATGTAGGGGAACAGTCCCTATTCTGCTCTGTGTCAGTGTGTATCAGGGTTTCTTAGGATAGGTGTCAATCCATATCTGCCAAGTGACCCTATGTAGGGGGAATAGTCCCTATTCTGCTCTGTGTCAGTGTGTATCAGGGTTTCTTAGGATAGGTGTCAATCCATATCTGCCAAGTGACCCTATGTAGGGGGAACAGTCCCTATTCTGCTCTGTGTCAGTGTGTATCAGGGATCCTTAGGATAGGTGTCAATCCATATCTGCCAAGTGACCCTATGTAGGAGGAATAGTCCCTATTCTGCTCTGTGTCAGTGTGTATCAGGGTCTCTGAGGACAGGTGTCAATCCATATGTCAAGGTGTCAATCCATATCCATTGTGATTTAGGAATGTTAGGTGATTTCTGCCCTTTATGGATTAAAACCAGACTCTGCATCAACTGTGTAATTTTTCCATGGGAGTTTTGCCATGGATCCCCCTCCGGCATGCCACAGTCCAGGTGTTAGTCCCCTTGAAACAACTTTTACATCACTTTTGTTGCCAGAAAGAGTCCCTGTGGGTTTTAAAAGTCGCCTGCCCATTGAAGTCAATGGCGGTTCGCCCGGTTCGCGAACGTTTGCGGAAGTTCCCGCTCGCCGTTCGCGAACCGAAAATTTTGTGTTCGCTACATCACTAGTGTTAATGTATGCTTTCCAGAAGCCTAGAGAGGTGTTCTAATAGAATTCTACTGCTGGCTACAGTTACATTGTGCAATACTTGGTTTGGATCTTCCCTATCACTTTCTGGTGCTAGGGACCACAGGACCCCAACTCTCTTTCGTGGTGTAATAGATTCAGTTCTCCTGGAATTGCACTCGGCATTTGTCAGCTCTGCCTGTCTCGTCTCTACTGTTTTGTCCCCGCCTTGCAAATCCCACTGCTCTGCAAATGCTATTAACCGCTCCTGCTACTCTACATGTGTAGAATTATGAGCATGTTCCTCTTTTTTGACATTGCTTCAATAAGGGGACCCCTTAAAAGCTCTTCTAGGCCTCTCTGTTTATGGAAAATCCTTTCCACTCCCTTTAAGAAGTAATTGAAAATAATTGAAAATAAAGAGGAGAAAAATTTATAAATAAAATAAGCATTGTTTATTTTTTTCTCTTCTCTGTATGCTTTCTCTATGTTGCCTGCAATATGCAGAGCTTATAACAATGAGTGGATGGAACTGATGGCTCCCACTTGCAGCATAAGTATGTGTGGCTTTCTACATTTAAAGGGACAGTATAGTCACCAGGACAACCACAGCTTAAAATAGTTGTCCTGGTGAGTAGTCAGTCCCTGTAGGCATGTTTATGCAAACACCATTCCCTCACACAGTGGTAAAATGGTGCTCACAGACTTGGTAGTTTGTTCCATGTTGTCATCAAACATGCTGGGTCTCAAAAAATTATTTTTCTATTAAACAGTATAGTATTTGCTACTATACAGATGGCCACAAGTAGTATCTTAAACTTACCTCATCTACTATCGTTATCTACCATGCATTTTCCCTATACATTGTGCACAGTTCTCATTACATTATTTTATGTATATAGGCTTGGAGTGGGGGGGATTGCTTGACCAAGGTTTGGCACTTCCTAGACTTCTTTCTCTCTCAGTTTTCTTGTAGCCACATCGAGCTAAAACAGATTGATGTTGCTTGCCCATATTCATGTGTTCTATGTAAAATGGTGCTCCACTCTTGAGCACCATTTTACCACTGTGTGAGGGAATGGTGTTTGCTTTATTGTTTGTTACTCTATACTAGGACGAAGGGTTCCTATTTGGGTGGTAGCTGCTACTTTATTGTATCCGTTTTCATATTGTATAAGCGCCTATTTCACAGATATTCACGCATTTTCTAATGTTTATGTAAACACTGCCTTTTCAGAGTTTACATTGTGCCCTAGAGACACCTCCAGTGGCAGTCACTCAGACGGCCACTATAGGTGTTTTCTGGGTCAGTGCTGCACAATGTGTACAACTGACATTCAGTGTTTCCATGCTGAACATTCCTAATAGAGATGCATTGAGTCTGATGATCTCAGCCAAGGAGCTGGATCGGGATGGAGCCAGACCCGCTGAAATAAAAGTTTTATACCTAATACATTTTTGTATTCCTGAAACTATAGTGCTCCTTTAACTTAAACCTAATTTGTTAAATAAAGGGATAAGTATACATAATATTAAAACTCATGGGAAGTGACTGTTCCTCTTGAAAACAACATGCCAAATACCATAAATACATGGCAACATTTACATGGTGTGTTCAATAAAAACATGGCAACATTTCATTCTTTGTGTGTTATTAGTTTAAGCAGACTGTGATTGTCTATTGTTGTGACTTAGATGATGATCAGATCACATTTTATGACCAATTTGTGCAGAAATCCATGTCATTTCAAAGGGTTCACATACTTTTTCTTGTTCTGATACACAGACATCTAGACCAACTATGTGTGTAACACATTCGAAACCAACTGTTCAATTGTGTGCAATTTCTCTTACATACAAGCTGTAGTTTTATGTATTTAGTTTTATGTGTTATTTCTGGATTTGTACACACCTAATATAAATAATTCTCTAAATCTCCTATGTTCTAAGACACTTTTTTCCTGCTGAACTTCTCCAATATTTATTTGGCTACAAAAAATGTCTCAACCATTCCTGTGCACTCAATGTTCAGCTACTAACAATTCCAAGGTGATTTGGGATAAGTACGCTATAAAATGTAAATTGACATCAGCCATTTCTCTGTTGACACCATTTTTGAGGAATAGAGACTCCCCACCTGGGGTAATCCCATCTTGCTTTGCCAGCTTGGATGATGTGGATCTACAAAGGCATATGGATCTTTTTGAGAAGGAGTTAGTAATCTCTTTTGAAACCTTGAAATCCAGGGCTGTACTCACACCATCTGACTTCTTTAGATATGTTCAATTATGTAGTTGTTGCCCACATAGCTAAAATTCACACTGCAGCCATCAGAGACCCATTACATTTCGAGTTCATTTGACTGCAGGAGTCATATGTTAAAAGTTTGATTTCTATTTTGATTTCCTCTCTAACCTCTAAGGCTGGAAGCATCTCCCATATGTTATGAAATAGGAATGTGAGCTGGGTTGTGAGCTCATAGGAGATAATAGGATTGAGCAGTGAGGATGTAGGGATATTATATATACAACAAAGCCACTTTACTGGGGGACATTAGAGAGACAATCTAAGCGCCAAAATAATTTTAGCTTAGTGAAGTGGTTTTGGTGTATACATCATCTTATTGAAGTTGTTATAATGCCTTCAGTGCTGACCATCCAGTCCCACCGCTCGAGCCCTATATTAAATTAAATAGAAGGCTTGGAAGTGTAGCGTCAAGCCACACCATTAAGACCTCTGGATATGAGAGCCGGGAATATTACTTCCCGGCTCTCATACTGTCATGTCACGCACGCATGCCCAGTGCCGTCATGGTCAGCCATAGAGAATCATTGAATACAATGAAGGAATCGTAGGTGCATCCTATATGAGTAGAGGTGGATTGGCCTCCAGTATAACTCGAGCAAGTCATAGCAGTGCCCAAGGAGACTGCGATGGGTAAAAGGTGTGTTATGCTGTTTTGTTTTTTTGACAAATGACAAGAGGCATTAGGACTATAGTGTTAGGAATACAGATATAATTTAGACTTTCTTGCACCCTACTCTGTTAATAGCCTGCTAGCGCTACAGAGCTTCACAGCAATAATACTTCCAGTAATGTGTCTTTAATTCTACAATTAATGTCTTTAGAAATCAGTCTTTGCAAATAAGATACATTGTTCAAGTTCTAAATTGCTTAAATAATTACGAGTAAGTCACCTAAAATGTCTCAGAATAGCCCTGGCCACACACCCAATCACATCCCTAAAATTAAAGTGTCCCTCTTTGTCCATTTGTAATGTAAGGAGATACCATTGGTTACTAATGAATGAAACATAACCAACTCAATGCACTTACCATGTCTTTAAATATGATATTCATATTAATAAAATGGGAAACTGCTATCATTGTTCCCCTTCCAAAAAATATAAACAATTTATAATGTACAATAGCTCTGATTTGAAGAATTAAAGAATCTATTAAATATGAGGCCAACTTCGGCTTCATTCAGTTTCATGTTATTCAATGAACTTTTCTGGATGTTTCTCACGGAGTTTGCTGTATTTATTAATTTTATAACTATAAAAATAAAAATATTCGAGACTCTATGAATTATAGCTTACAGTACAGCCAGAGCTATGGAAAGGCAATACCACACGCGGAACCTTTCTTGCACGCTCTGGTTTCCCCTTCTGGGGGGCGGATTTAGTCGACGTACTCACCTCTGTCTCTGCGTTGCTATTACCATTTCAGCTAAAGGTCCTGTAAATGAACGGCCGTGAGCGCATGCGCAGTAGCATCAACCGGATGTAGCGTGAAACGTTCTCCCAGAATGCCCAGGGAGCAGGATCTGTAGCAAAGATGGCGGCGAATCCGAACTCAAACAAATATGTGTTTGAGTGTCCAAACTGGTATGAGAGCTGTGACATGGATATTGATAGATAAGGGGATGTTGTTCTGTGTATCACTAGGCTTGATGTAACAGTGTGGATACAGTGTGGAGAAATGCATTGAGAGTGGCGAGCCAGCCAATATTCTAGCCTTGCAGGCAGGCTGGGGTAAATGGCTAATTGGCTGTGTTTCATGTTGGGTCTATGGGAGACGGACTGTTATGGGTGAACAAACAGAAACACACAGATAATGTAGAATACAAGATGGGGAGCTTATATCGTGCTGTACATGGTAGCTGGTGGGTGTGACTGGCTGCATGGCAGGGCTGGCCAGGAGTTAAACCATCTATCTACTGTTTGACCTCCTTCTCAAGTCAGCTATTAATAACATATTGATCCTAATACTTGGCATGATGAGCTCTGCTTATCAATATCTGAAAGACTGCTATTGTGCTATTTGAAGAACTTTGCAAGCCATATAAGGCAAAGCTCCTCAACACAAACTAATCAGCTGGAATTTTATAACATACCATTTTTTTTTAAGCACATGTATGTTAATAATTACTTATTGCCTGTTTTTGAGTTATTTCATATAGATATGATCTTAAGTGGCAAAAGAAAAAAAACTGTACAAATGGTTATACGTCAGTACATGGTTTATATTCCTGATTATAATTGTAAGGTGGTGTGTCACTATATAAATGCTAATAATAATAACAACAGAGGATATAAGGCAACGAATGAAGTATGAAAGGCTATGTCTTAAAGTGGATCACATTTGTTTTTAAATTAGCATGTCCCAACCTTCTTTAATCACATACAGGACTAAAAGACATGGAAATCCTCTAGTGACTGTTTGGTAAACAGCTACCTGAGGTGCAGTTAAAGGACCACTCTAGGCACCCAGACGACTTCAGCTTAATGAAGTGGTCTGGGTGCCAGGTCCAGCTAGGGTTAACTAATTGTTTTATAAACATAGCAGTTTCAGAGAAACTGCTATGTTTATCAATTAGTTAAGCCTTCCCCTATTTCCTCTAGTGGCTGTCTCACTGACAGCCGCTAGAGGCGCTTGCGTGATTCTCACTGTGAAAATCACAGTGAGAGCACGCACGCGTCCATAGGAAAGCATTATGAATGCTTTCCTATGTGACCGGCTGAATGCGCGCGCAGCTCTTGCCGCGCGTGCGCATTCAGCCGACGGGGAGAAGAGGCGGATCGGAGGAGGAGAGCAGGAGGAGAGCTCTCCGCCCAGCGCTGGAAAAAGGTAAGATTTAACCCCTTTCCAGAGCCGGGCGGGAGGGGGTCCCTGAGGGTGGGGGCACCCTCAGGGCCCTCTAGTGCCAGGAAAAAGAGTATGCTTTCCTGGCACTAGAGTGGTCCTTTAACAGTCAAAGGTAATTATTGCAGTTTATTAAACACTGTAATAATTACATTTTTAGGGTTAAGAGACCAGGGACTATGCATCCAGACCACTTCAATGAGCTGAAGTGGTCTGGGTGCCTGTAGTGTCCCTTTAACCCCTTAAGGACCAAACTTCTGGAATAAAAGGGAATCATGACATGTCACAAATGTCATGTGTCCTTAATGGGTTAATCTTGCTGCGATTTTGTATGAATTAGTTTGCGCATTTCAAAGGTTTCATCAATAACTGCTGTGTTAAATGCTTACAGTAGTGGAATCTCTACTGTGTGAGAAATAACCAAGTGTGTGTGAGTTTTGGTTGTAAGAACACAAAAAAAAAAGACTTAAAATGTTACACATCTATCATGTCCATAACAAAGCTAAAGCTGTTTTGGTGTCTATAGTGTCCCTTTTAAAATATTGCACAAAAGTACCTTGCTGGTTCTGGACAGACATATGCGCACATGTACAGTCACTGACACACACATTTTCTCACACACTTACAAAGTATAATTTTTTTCTTATTCTAATTACTGTATATGATACATTCCAATAGATATAAATACAGATGCACACGGAAATTAAATAAAAAAAAAAATACATATTTTTAACCACCCTCCGGTTTCCTACCTTTTGGGCGCAGGAGGGTGGCTTCCCTAGGGTCCAGTGGGACTAGGCAGCATCAGGTGACAGTGGGGATGGATGCCGCTGGTCCAGACTCCTCCTTGTGTATCCTCATGTAGCTCTCTATGCGTCGGAAGGAAGCGAAGGGAACTGTAATTACTTCCTCCCGGCGCTGAGGTAGTGCAGGGGAATGGGTGGGTGGACGACCAGCTGGTTATGTGGAATGGGGGCGGACGGCAAGCAGAGCCATTTTTATTTAGTGTACTCCCTGCGTGGCCTCAGTGCCGGGAGGAACTAATTACAGTTCTGTTCACTTCCTCCCAATGCATGAGGACTGTCAAATCCAGGCCGCCTGGGATTTGTCAAGCCCTGTCTTAAAAGCACCACAATGCTTTAACTTCCAATGCAATAGTAAGGACATTATAAAGTTCAGGTCTCAAAAACATTTGTATTTGTGTTTTTTTTTGTATTGGATCATGGCTAATTGAATATTTCTCCCCATATAGGGCAGGGAAGCCACCTCCAGGTCTACATCTTGATGTAGTTAAAGGAGACAAGCTTATAGAGGTATGAAAACATTATAAATTCACATTGTTGTTAATCCTTTATGTACCTGTGAAATTAAGTCAAGCGATCGAGTGTAGATATGAATGTGTGGTCATATTGGTATGCAAATGCATTAAATGAATAAATTGTATGCAGCAAGTGTTACTTGAAACCAAGTAGTACACAACTGATGACTTGCCATATCTGAAATTAGCGTCTGACTACTTAAAGGACCACTATAGTGCCAGGAAAACACTTGTTTTCCTGGTACTATAGGGTCATTAGGTGTGTTTCTTGTTACCTCGTGTTACCTTATGAGGTTAACAAGTTTTTGAATGGTTTAACAGAGTCTTCCTAAACCAATTTGCTTGGCTCCTCTGGCCCAGGCTCCAATGCAGAAGGGTTTCACTTGGGCTCTGGAGGTAGGCTGAGAACATCACCTGACCACTTTCAGCCTATAAGTGGCAACCCATTGAGAAAAATGCTATAGAAATATATGTACCTTTCAGTTTAAACTAACTCTCTGTACGCAACAAAAAAAAACAACAACCTTTGGCTTATGGAAGTGATTTTGGTATATACAGTTACATCTGAAATGGAAATATTTGGACACTGGCAAAGTATGGTTATTTACTAAAATAAATTTAAAGTTACTGTTAAAGGGACACTATAGTCACCCAGACCACTTCAGCTCAATGAAGTGGTCTGGGTGCCAGGTCCCTCAGGTTTTAACCCTTCAGATGCAAACATAGCAGTTTCAGAAAAACTGTTTACGTTTGGGGTTAATCCCGCCTCTAGTGGCTGTCTTCCGGACAGCCACTAGAGGCGCATATGCAACGCTGGATGCGAATTTCGCATCCATTGCGCTTTCCTATGGACTCTTTGCGCGCGTGGCACTTGACGCTCATTCCGCTCCACTAGGGAAAAGACGTCGGGCGGGGAGGAGAGGTCACCAGCGCCGAGGAAGCCCGGCGCTGGATTAAGGTAAGCTGCAGAAGGGGGTTTTAAAGTTACACATTGCTTTGGTGCATATAGTGTCCCTTTAAAGGCTTCATGTGTATTTACTTGTGTACTTGACATTCATTGTAACTCTCTATAATGAAGCATAATACATACTGTTAGTAGTAGGACACTCTGCACTTGATACTAACCTAGATATGCATGCCCAAGTTTGCACTCAGACTTGTGCATATTCCATGGTATCTGGGTCTCTTAAGTGCCATATTAATTAAGCCATAAGCATTTAAGCTCATTGTGTGAAGTTGCACACTGGGTTATAACTTGTGGCACAGATTTAAGCATGTGATAACTGCAATCAAGGTAATGGGTATGGGTTATAATATATGTATGGACTCTGCTTTTATGGAATAAATAAAATCATTTGTATTACTTTTTTCTTCTCTACAGAGAAAGTAGCAAATATGAGTAGTGATATGTTTTCCAAAGATAGAAGCCTGTTCTAGCAAATTTTTTGAAACATGCATGGAGTATATTGAGCATTTAGGGAAACTGTAGTGAGTCCCATAGAGCAGCTTGTTACAGTACTGCAGAGTACAAAGTTTTTTCAGTAAAAATCATTCACCGATTAACGCCTTCACAGATCACTCCCTTAACCACTGGAAAAAAAATGAATGCATGAATACGTAGTTGACACATGGAACAGGGAAACAACAATATTATTGCATTACATTTCTGGTGCATTGACACAACTAAAATATTTATAATATAAATATAATTATGGTCTCACTTTTCCCTCATACCTGAGTTCCTGCTGGACTGAGCTACAGGAGCTGGTAGTCAATCCCACCGGCCATGTATTGGCTGAGCGCATCAGCTGACCGTTCTCAGCCAATTAATACAATTCTGTTGAATTGTATTAGGAAAATACACAGAAATTACATTAGCCTAGAGTTCCAGTCCGGCTAATGATGCAGCTGCCAAAAGTGGAGTTGGACCTCTGGCAGCAGAGGAGTTAAACTCCATATGTGCAGAGTTTCAAAGCGAGCCACTGCATATACAGTCTGCAGGCACCATGACCACTTTAAATAACTGAAGCGTTCATGGTGTTTGGAGTAACCCTTCAATTTAGGGCAAGAACATATTAGATTACCTGTGACAGCATTGCAGCATATCTTATCAGATGGGAGGGAGCTGTCTGGGTGTCTGAAGACATCTAGACAGAGAACCAGCTCACGATTTCAAGTGCAGCTCAATGGAGCTTGGTTCGTATTGCGTACACCATGGCTTGCTGCAGTAGTGTGTTAATATCCTGCACTACCAATGCATAAACCTTGCTGGAATTGTACTGATCTGCAGTGCAAGCCCAGGTTCATGTGGCTCACGCTAGATAATAGTGATGAGTCTTCAACTCTCTTGCAAAGATAGGAAATTCAAAATAGAAGGGAAAAGTGACCATTAGTAGAAGGGTGCCATCTACTAGGAGAAAGGGACAGTAACATGCCACTGACCCCACTGTGCCAAATGAGGCATTCCCAATGACATGGGGAAAAAACTGAAATTATGGAATGCATACAACCTTCACATAAAACCAATGCCTCTTAACCCGCATACATGAATCTATTGACACCCATACAATGACATTTTATACATATTTTACTTTTCTGGATATAATCATGGCAACACTACAGATGGGAATAGCTAATTTCCTCCTAAATTGAACAAGAACACTTCTTATTCTAATAATAATAAGAGACTCCATCCCCTTCAGGTGGACACATGTTGTTTTGCACCTCTTCCTTTTCTTTTGTAGCTTATTTGGATCTATGGTACTCCTAGCTCATGGGGACTTCACACTCTCTCCCCATGGAAGCCTCAGGACATGATGACTCACCAAGGAGGTCCCCCTAGAGGATTTTCCCCTTCTGATGATAATTCCCTTGTATGGATACACCTACCTGATTATGGCTTTATATGGGTGTCTAAAGCTTACTCATGTATGTTAATTGTCCTGGATGGGCCCAGTTGATCACTGACAAATGGGTTAGAAAAATTTAAAGCAAAGGCTAATTTTGGGATTCCCTACCATCCTTTATGCTCGGTTTCTAACAATCCAGAATTCTCTAGATCTAAAAAAGGCAAATGCTATTAATCTCTTCACAACCTCATTCTTAGCAAAAGGAGTAATCTTCCCTGTTCCTCATGGAGAAAAAGGATTATGTTACTACTTAAGTCTTTGTTTGACCCCGACGGCATCAGGAGAATAGAGACCCATCATGAATCTTTACAAACTATATGAGGAAATGATTAGAAGATTTAAGATGTAATCAGTCAGTTCCATTACCAATGTCATCTTTCTAGGGGATTGGATGGTTGCCTTAGATCTCCATGCTGTTTATTTTTATGTTTATTCCAATTGCCCTTTCTCGCCAGTAGTTTCTCAGATATGCGGTGAACCATCAACATTATACTGCTGTACTCTCCTGTTCGGTCTCAGCACTGCTCCCATAAACTTTTCCAAAATTGTATTTATTCACCGGGATTAACAACCTCCAGAAGAGCCGGCTTTACCTATCTCAAGAGATGGTAAACGTGGGTGCAAGAATCAACACATTCAGATCATGGATCCTTCCATGTCAATCAAGATCATCTGGCCTGCATTTTTTCCCCATCCTTCATTGGAAGTGGAGAAAAAGTGGCATTGTCTGGATCTACTTCAGTGTTTCTCAATTTGCTTGAACTATTTGCACCTCTAACATCAGAAAAACATCTTGTTTTATTATTCCATCTGAACACAAGTTGGGCCGGGCTGTTTCTACCACTTCCTTTGGTAACTGGATCATCACACATATTTTCCAGGCTTATTAAACGTCTGGAGTTCCGGTCCCATTGGATCTTTGTGCTCATTCTTTGAGATCTTTGGCCTCTTCCAGGGCAGCAGCTAATGTTTCTCCTGACTGCATTTGTTTAGTGGTAACTTGGCACTTATTTTTTTTTTTTTTTTGATTTTCTAGCTGTTTGGCAGGATTGTCTTTTCATATGCATTGTAATTGAGTTTCTAATAATTTTTTTCTTTCTTTCTTTCTTTCTTTTTTTTCCCCCGCTTATGTCTTTAGCTTGGGTATTACCCACCAGTAGTGCTTCCATGGATATATCCAGGAAAACAGAAAATGTATTTCATACTTACCAATATTTTCTTTTCCCGGATATAGGCCATGGCAGCCCTACACTCCCACCCCTACTTCGTCTTTTTGTTTGTGACTGTGGACTAAGACTGAGGTTGTAGGGGATGGTGTCTTTTTATTGTTTAGTTAGATGTTCTTGTCCAATTTAGGAGTGGGAGGAGCTGTACCCATCTGTAGTGCCATCATAGCCTGTATCCAGGAAAAGAAAATATCGTTAAGTATAGAATACAATTTTTGTATTCAGACCTGGCTAGGTTAAGACTTTGTTTCAAGAACTGCTTGCAGTCAAACATGTGCAAAGGTGTATGTTAGTTATAATGCACAGTTAATTAAAATGTATGCTTTATCTTACATAGAAGCTAATTATCGATGAGAAGAAATACTACCTGTTTGGGAGGAATCCAGATATGTGTGACTTCACCATTGATCATCAGTCATGTTCCAGGGTTCATACAGCCTTGGTTTACCACAAGCACCTGAAAAGAGTGTTTCTCATAGATCTGAACAGCAGTAAGTTCCTTTATGTCAATATTTTTATTTTGAAAGGAGATGTTCACCATATTCTACTTCAGAGGGTTGTGCACAGAACTGTGATATTGAGTTATGCCAAGGTTACACTTACACACACACACACACACGCTGGTTAAATTAGTAAGTCAAATATATATATAAATATATTTATTTGATTGTTACTTTAAGGATAGCTTTCCTTGCAGTCATCATTATTCACATTACATTTTCAGACAGGGTACATTCTTAGGTAACTCTCTCCTTTTCTGAATATTTATGTTAACCCTCCCCCTTTTGTATCTCATATGTTCATAAATATTCAATAACCCATCTGGCTCATTCACCCTTTCCTATACTTTCACACTGTTGGTTATAATGGCACTCATGAGTCATTAGACATGAACCATTCTTTCATACTGGATAAAGTCAGTTAATTGGTGCATTATTTAGTGGAATGCCTTTTGATTAAACCATGCAGATAATATTCTAGCTACCACTCACTTTTTACTTTACATCACAAATTCTTCTTTTAAAGTATGTCGTAAATCTCTTAAGAAGATAAATAAATGCACCATATATGTTAAACTGCAATATGTGAGGAAGAAAACCGACTCAAAATAAATGAGCAGATAGACCCTCGTCTTGGTATGGACATGAAGCTGACCACTGTCCGGTTCATATAACGATATCCATCTTTGTCCAAGCTAGCGTATTCTGACCAGAAGCCACATAAAGTAAAAGAAGGAATGCAGGCGAGGAAAAAATGTATTACAACAAATAATAATATGTACTTAAATGGTAAAATGTGTTTGTACACTCCCAGTGTTAGTGGTGAAAGGGATGTAGCTGTGCTCAGAATTATGTCTCTTGTGTGTGTGTGTATATACAATTTGTTTTTCCACACAATGCCCTTACAACAGATTATTTAAATACAGTTTAGCTCATTTAGCACTGTTTAATTTGTCACCCATGTTGGATTTAGTTTAGGACCCACCGACATTGGGTTGTTGTGAAGTAGTGGTGGGCTTAACACCATATGGCCATATGGGGGGAACTAAATCCTCATATTTGTTTGCTGAGAGAGGTGATTTTTAAGTAGCCATACAAAATTGAAAGCTGTATTATTTGTGCACTGTTACTTAATCTGTAAAATATATAAATAATATGGATGTGCTGTTTTTCTGTCCAGTAATTGGATTACTAGATACTATGAGGGCAACATTGTTTGTAAGTGTCAAACGTATCTCTAAATTTCTTACATTTTATCTATTGTACTGTTTGCACTTTTGTACAAATAATTTATTGATCATTGTTTCCCTTTTCTCTCTTCCCCCTCCTCCCAGCGCATGGAACATTTCTGGGTCATATCCGTTTAGAACCCCACAAGCCACAACAAATCCCTATAGACTCCACAGTTTCATTTGGAGCCTCCACACGAATGTATACTCTTAGAGAAAAACCTCAAACTCTCCCCTCTGCCTTGAAAGGTGATGATAAAGCAGGAGAGGACGAAGAGTTAAAAGGTCTGTTGGGCCTTCCAGAAGAGGAAACAGAGCTTGATGTAAGTGCAATTAACTTGGCAGAAAAGAGCTAGAGAAAACTTTTATTTATCAATACTGTCTAGCTAGCATGTGTTTTTTATTTATTATCCTTTTCTCGTTCACAATGTGACTGAGAGTGACTAGAATGGTCCTTTGGGAATTAGCCTCTGAATGGTGCCCTGTGTGACTTATTTATTTTTTTGTAAAACTGTTTTAGATGCCTTTTGGTGTTGTGCTACACCTACTGTAGGTCCAACCCCATGTTTATTAACTCTTAACATCAAGATTTGGAACCATACTTGTATCAGTACCATGCCCGAGACCCCAGCTCTGTCCACCGCAGCTCTAGCAGTCCATGGCGCTGTCAGCAGGGGGACAGTCTGAGCTGTATAAATAAAGCATTTTATAATATATTATGCATATATATGATTACATTATAAGTGTACTTTAAGATGTACCGTATATACTCGAGTATAAGCAGAGTTTTTCAGCACATTTTTTGTGCTGAAAAAACCCAACTCGACTTATACTCGAGTCAGTATATTTACATTGCCATAATACAGACATGGGGCTGGCAGGAAGCACTTACCTCTCCTGCAGCTCCTGTCAGCTCCCTTCTCCTCCGCGCCGGTCCGGTCAGCTCCCTCTGTCAGCTCCCAGTGTAAGTCTCGCAAGACTTACAGACTTTTCAATGAGAAGTCTTTGCAAGGTAGGTGCTCTGAGCAATTGCTGCCATTTGAGTTTAGCTCTGCTGAACTAAACAAACCAGGAATTAACATGATCTGTTGTCTGCCAAGGGTATGTAACAAAGTGTCAATTTCTTTCAAAGTCTGCACTTTTTGCAAAATGTGTCAGTGTTATAGATATACAAGATTATTCACTAAAGTGAACATTCAAGCTGAATTTCGAATTTAGGATCAATATAGCCAAACTGGAAAACTTCATTTTGAAGTTCACTTTCCATTCTCACTTTAGTGAATAGCCCTGATTGATTTTTTTTTTTTTTTTTAAATCTGAATCTAATCTGTTTGTCTTTTATTACCTTTTATAAAAAATGAACATTCTATGCTTTAGGGTAGGGGTGGGAAACCTTTGACCCTCCAGATGTTTTGGACTACATCTCCCATAATGCTCTTGCATACATAATGCTGGCAAACCATTTAGGGAGATGTAGTCCACAATATCTGGAGAGCCAAAGGTTCCCCACCCCTGCTTTAGATGATACATGTTTAAAACAATATAGTGTTTTACTTTAAAGACTAATAGTGATGCATAATTTAATTGTAGCTAAGCCACTCAATACTGTCATTAGTCCCTGTCCTTATCTTATATCTAGGATTGCCTTATGCCTATCCCACGCATGCTTAAACTCCTTCACTGTGTTACCTCTACCGCTTCAGCTGGAAGGCTATTACATGCATCCACTACCCTCTCAGTAATGTAATGCTTCCTGATGTTTTTAAATCTTTGCGCCCCCCCTTCCCTTAATTTAAAGGGACACTATAGTCACCAGAGCAACAACAGCTTAATGTGAGTAGTCTGGTGAGTATATTCATTCCATGCAGCGATTTTGATGTAAACCCTGACTTTTCGAAGGAAAAGCAGTGTTTACATTGCCCCCTAGGGACACCTCCACTTGCAGCACTGCCATTCAGCTTCTCCACGCTTTGCATGGAGAGGCACTATTTTCTGTATAGAGATGCATTAATTCAATACAACTCTATGAGGAGGTGCTGATTGGCCTTGCTGTGTTTAGCTCCGCCTCCTTGTAGATTTCAGCCAAGCCAATGCTTGATTGGCTAAAAATCATAAATGCTGATGATGACAGCAAGGAGGCGGATCAGGGTGGGGCCAGCACAGGCTGGAATGGAATACAGTTTTTTTTGTGTTCCTGACTTTTGTATTTTCTACATGTCCTCTTGGTAAGGTAGTTTTTCTTTCTTTTTTTTTTTTAAATATACTCTACCTCTTTACTGTGTTGATTCCCTTTATGTATTTAAATGTTTCTATTATATCCCCCTGGTCTTGTCTTTCCTCCAAGCTATACATGTTAAGATCCTTTAACCTTTCCTTGTAAGTTTTACCCTGCAATCCATGAACCAGTTTAGTAGCCCTTCTCTGAACTCTCTCTAAAGTATCAATATCCTTCTGGGGATAGGTACAATACTACAGGTGAGGTCTCCACCAGTGTTCTGTACAATGGCATGAACACTTCCCTCTTTCTACTGCTAATACCTCTCCCTATACAACCAAGCATTCTACTAGCATTTCCTGCTGCTCTACCTTTAGGTCATCTGAAATAATTACCCCTAAATCCCTTTCCTCAGATGTTGAGGTCAGGACTGTATCAAATATTCTGTACTCTGCCCTTATATAGATTGCATCTATATGCAGTTTAACGGTCAAAGGTAGTGTAAAGCAAAGTTTTTGAAATGTCTTGATTTAAGCAAGTATGCATCAATTTGCAGAATCTGACAGAGTTCAACACTGCACACAACAAGAGAATATCCACGCTCACCATTGAAGAGGGCAACCTTGATATTCAGAGACCAAAAAGGAAGAGGAGGAATTCCCGGGTAACATTCAACGAAGACGATGAAGTTATCAACCCAGGTGAGTGGGAATTCCTGTGTTTACTTAAGTGTACTTCTGATTTATTTATGTGATTTGTGTACTTTGACAAACGGGTTAATCTCATCTCTACATTTTGTTTCATTTTGGATTCAGTATATTTGTATTATTTGAGGAAAAGGTTTACCAGGCTATCGAGATACTAAGAGTCTCTGACAAGAAAGAAGTTAAAGGGAAAACTCCAAGCATTATAACATTTGCGCTTTGTTTACATTATGGTCCATGGTGGTTCCGTGTCTCTCTGGAAACCATTATTTAACTGAATCAGTTTGCAAAAATCACACTATCTGTCAATCCACATCTTCAGTGACATGTTGTAGGAGGAAACTTTACTTCTTACTCTAACTGCTATATTTGGGCGTATTGTAGAAATTCCCACTACCTGGAACTGCATTTGCTTTTTATTGTTCCTTTCTCAAAGCAACTGACCTATGTTAAAAACAACATTCAGAGCGATCATCTTAGGTAACAGCTTAATTTATTTTACTGATGAAAGAAGTGCTGAACGAAATTTCCTATAAACTCCTGCTTGAAATGGGTTTATTACTGGTGCAAAGTTCTGAAAGTGTATCAATCAGTAGGAGCATTCCACTGGTTCAATAGTGACTACTCTACTTTTGGAACGGTATCCAGAATTATTCTTTACACAAAAAAAATTGAAATTGAAAACTAATGATTTTCAATCAACTTTCTAAATCAGCCCTATTACTTCCCTGTTAGGTTTACAGGCAGCCTTTTTCTTGAATGAATGCCTTGTGGCCTTCCCCATATCAAAACTTGGATTTGTATTTATCAAACTCTTTGGTTGTTTTTAAGAGTAAGTCTGTGCTGAAACCTAAAATAACATGTTAATTTTTTCCCCTTTATCTGCAGAGGATGTAGATCCCTCAGTTGGACGTTTTAGGAATATGGTGCAGACAGCTGTTGTTCCTGTAAAAGTATGTTTCTCAATTTTTCCCCTACCTTTCTCTAATCTATAAATACCCCTTACCCCCCTTCACTTCTGAAATGCTTTGTCTTCAACAGAAAAAGAAGTCTGATAACCCTGGATCCCTAAGCCTTGAAGACTCTGTGGGACGGCGTGTTCAAAACTTCCCATTTTCTGCAGGTCTTTATGGTGGCCTACCACCTACCAATGCTGAGGCAGGAGCACAGACAGCAGGTAGCCATGCTACTGCCCTTATAGGGGGCATGCCTTTTCCCAACTTGGCCCCTGAGGTGGATCTTACCCCAACTACTCCTACTGCTGTACCAATTACAGTTGCTCCTACACCATCCAGCTTCACTACAGAAGCTGTTAATGAGCCTAAGAAAAAGAAGTATGCCAAGGAAGCATGGCCTGGAAAAAAGCCCACTCCTTCTTTGCTTATTTGATAGACTTAAACCAGTTGCAGGATAAAGGGGTTCCGGGACACTTTGAATGATCAGTCATATTCATTTTATCGGTTTCTAAAAGAAACAGGGCTCCTGGCCCATTTCCTGCCTGATTGTATATACCATGTCTGTTCTTCGCCGACTGGATTGTAGGCAGGAAGTGAAAAATTACAGTGATTAAAGTGAAGCTTTTGTACCCTTAAATTTCCTCTTGATAATGGTCATGTTCCTCTCCCATTGTATGTTTATACACCGATGAAGAACACCTCACTTACTGTTGTAACCGCAAACCTTGTCAGTGGAGGAACCTAAAAAGCATTTACGCGCACGCAGACTCACACACACTCTATGATTTCTTGGGTTTTTATACAGTGTATAGAAACCTGCACACATGTACAGCTATAGTGACAGATTATTTTTGATATGTATAATTTGATTTCTATGAGTTTATAATATAATGTTACACTTATGGTTTGAATGTACGCTTGTGCATGTGAACACTAGAAAGGGACTTTAGTCCTCTAATACTGGGGTAATTCACTCCATGCAGCATACAGACCTTTGTTTTTTGATATCCTATTTTTTAAAATAAATAAGTGAAACATAGGCCGTGTGAGGACCTCAAGGCCAGGAGTTAAGGATCCCTTATCTAGTATATGGATTGGTACCATTTTCAGTGAGTAATTATAATAGTTTTCAATGTATTCATGTTTGCAGGTAGACTGATGTGTGTAATTTAGTTGTCATTTAACGTGTGTTTAAATCTATTACACTGTTCAAAAGTCTGATACATCTTTGACCTTACCTTGCTGTAATGAACTTTATTATATACATTTGTATGATTAGATTTCCCTTATTTAAAGACACATTTTCTAGGTGCAATGGAGATAATATTCTAAAACAAACTTTTTGTTGCTTCTCTTATCATAATCTGTGTAATTTTAGTTTAAAATAATCTTTATAGTAGTAGTCAAAAATGTATTATTTTCTTTTGAATTTCTATTGTATAGTAACTTTTTTTTTTATTGTTAGATATTATGGGTTATAGTTTGTGGATTTTTATTTTTAAGGGGGATGGCGGGTGTGGGATGTAAGGTTGGAAACACAAACTAAAAACACCTGACTAGTGAGCTGCACTGCCAGAATATAATTTCATTTTATGCTGACAAAGCCTGGAAGGCAGGATACCTGATGTAGTGTGCATGTGAGAGCTAGCAGTGCATTCACTGTAACGGCTGGGTAAGTCACTGAAAGCAGGAGCCAACCAATTTAAGCCATCTATAAAAACTGAGTGTTCAGCATCAAGAAAAGAGGTGGAACAATGAACTTATGCAAACGGGAATATTGGACTTTTTTTTTTAAATTAACTTAACTGTTCCTTAAAAAATGAAAAAGGTATAAAATATAATTCTGAAAACGTGTTTAGCTCCCTTGGATTGGTATTCAACATGTAGTATTTGAGCTATGAGTTAATGCTATGTTGAGTGTATTACCATGATAATTACAATAATAACAGATGTACGAAGAGCAGTTCTATGAAGGGAATCATTGGAAAAAAAACTAAAACTACTGCACTGAAATTAGAGGTTCCAGTTTACATATTCTGTGAATATGAGATGTGTTCCAAGAACTAAAACCAATGCGATAACAACAAGAATAACTGAAAAGAAACCATTTACAGACCTAATTGTGTGAAAGCATGAGTGTGGCATGTGCTAAATTAATGTATTCATGCACCTAACACTCATGGTTAAAATATGTGCTTTTTTATTTTTGAGGGGGAGTAAATTAGTGAAACTGTTGGTAAAACACTCTTGCTCTGTATGTGCACTCTCACTAAACACACACCCATCTATATGTTTAAATGCTTAGTGGTTCTATAGAGGACAGATGGAATCATTTTTTATATTTATTTTTTTTAAAATAATTTTGACTTAAAAACTTCAAATTTCTCACATTCCTTTTGGTTCCATTGCACAATACATTTTTTCTTAACAGTCTGCAAAACAGTTTGTAGTTATTCCTCCACAATTCCTGGCTCAGACTAATCATAGTCTATACCTATTTTACAAAATGTCCCATGTATGCTGTACTAATGAGTACTCACAGTTAATTATCAGGAGGAAAATTTAACATTTCAAGGAATACTCCCTCCACCATAATGACTTTGTCTCAGTGATATGAGGGCAGGAGATGCCATCTTCCCTTCAAGGGGTTTTCAGTGCTTTAAGGCCATAGTTTTTTTTCCCTCTTGCACCTGTCCTTCAGGCTACTGCAATGATCATGAGGAGCTGCCAGTTGGCCTGTGATAGGATGCTTGTGTCAGTATTTCACTAGCTGCCCAGCAAGCCATCCTGATACTGTGGCAACCGGAGAGAGGACAGACACTGTGAGGATTACTTTTAAAGTTAAACCATTCGAAAACAATTTAAACACTAATGGTAAAAGGGTGTCCAGACCCTGCACTCATTTTGCCAAAGTGGTTATTGGGGTGGGAGTGTTCCTTTCAAAAAGTGTACCACGTGACATGGATTAAAACTTTCTTGTCTTTCTCACCAATTTAAACTCATTCTTCATCTGAAAGAATACAGTTTATTGTAAATATATATATATATATTTTTTAATGTGTAGATTTGATATAAACATATACATCTTTTTACGCTTTGTAATTCTTTAATCAGGAATTGGACTTTTTAAGAGTGCATTTTTAGTACATTACCATAGCACCATAATATGTCCTGTTTTAATTTACCTTCAACTCTAGACATTGTATTCTTCGTGTATTTTTTTGTAAAGCAACCTCAAGGTGAGATAAAACATTTTAACTGCATTTTGAATTTTATTTTCTCCTTTGGAATTGTGTTTAGCTAATTACAACTAGAAGTTCACTCCCTGGCTCCTGTTTGCTTTTATTATTGGTTTATAATAAGCAATAGTTAAAGTGACACTCCATGCTATTGAACACAATGTATGTATACTCATGCCTTTCTAACATGCATGTGTAATGTTGTCTACATTTTGGAGGGCACAAATATGCTGAGTTAAGGGTGCTCATTTGACCAGTATAATTCTAAAATTGTGCTTGCTTAAGTTCCAATAGTATTACATTAAAGTCCAAACAGTGGAAGAGCTTCTTGGCCACAATCTGCTTCTGATACCGTTACCAGATAAGAAAGTATAAATATATGAAAGGTAGTTGCTCCAACAGTATTAACGTAAAAATATTACCAACACCAAAAAGTGAATAACAAACAGTCTCTCAAGAAGAACAGAGCTTTTTCGCACAACAAACCTCCTAGCAAATCCTAACTGTTCGCTTCCTCAAGAAGAAACATCTCAAAAGTTTTGCGAATCCCTTTCTCACTTTTTTAAACAAAAAATTGATCTAATCAGGAGCAACATAGTGGTGGAACCTGATGCAGAAACTTTTACACCCTATGATGGCTCGATGTTCTCGAATTTTAAACCCGTTAGTTCATCTGAGATTCTGTTCATCCTCAAGTCTCTCAGGGCATCGTCCTCATCGCTGGATCCCTGCACTGCTCAGCTGGTGAAGGATGCCGCTGATGCTTTGGCCCCCTATATTGCAGACATTGTTAGTATGTAATTTGCCACCGGAGTTGTTCCTGGCATTCTGAAGCAGGCTGTGGTTATCCCTCTGCTGAAGACACCAACTGTGCCACGCTCCGAGTTGAGCAACAATCGACCTATTTCCACCTTGCCTTTTTTGGCCAAGATCATCGAGAGAGCGGCGGTATGGCAAATTCAGCCTCACCTGGAATCTAATCACATTCTGGATGACTTCCAATCGGGATTTCGACCTGGTAGAGGGACAGAAACTGCCCTGGTTAAAGTCCACGACGATCTCCTGTGGGCTTTGGACAGAGGGGAGGAAATTGCCCTGGTACTCCTGGATTTATCGGCGGCCTTCGATACCATCGATCATGATAGATTGACAGAGAGGCTACTTACTGTGGCTGGTGTGGATGACAGGGCGCTAGCTTGGGTGACCTCGTTTCTCCACGACAGGGTTCAAAGGGTAAAATTGGGGACATTTTACTCCTCTAACATCTCCCTGACGTGTGGAGTCCCCCAGGGTTCGGCTTTATCTCCAATCCTGTTTAACATCTATATGAGGCCACTGACCCATATCATCCGCCGCCACATGCTTCCCTATCATATCTATGCCGACGATACCCAGTTGTACTTTCGCCTGGCCAAGAAAAAGGAGGATCAAATCAATCTTTCTTCATGCCTACAGGATATCCAGTCGTGGATGGGAGCCAATTATTTAAAACTTAATGGCTCCAAAACTGAATGCATCATCTTCAGTAACCAGGAGGTGAATAGTATCTTTCCCTCATGGCCGGACTCGTTTTCTCCATCTCCGAGTCCTGCCACTAAGGTCAGAGATCTGGGAGTCATTCTCGATTCCAGGTTGACACTGAAGCCTCAGATTAATCAGGTGGTAAGCTCTTGCCACTACCACCTGAAGCTTCTGAGGTCTATTTTCAGATTCATTGCCCCCTCCGATCAAATCTCGGTGGTCAACGCCATCATCAGTAGCCGATTGGACTACTGCAATGCTCTGTACATTGGACTGCCTCAGAACATCATACACAAGCTACAGTTGATACAGAACGCAGCTGCAAGGCTACTTACGGGTGTGGCCCGTAATGACCATATCACTCCATCATTAAGAGCCTTGCACTGGTTGCCCGTTCGTGAACGGGTTCTGTTTAAAAATGGTTGTTTGGTATATAAGGCAGTCCATGGTATGGGACCAGACTATCTAAAGGATAAATTCACACGCTATACTCCCAGTCGATCCTTGAGATCGGCTGATTTAGCCTTATTGAAGATTCCAAATTTTAAAAAGAAAAAGTGCGGAGGGAGAACGAGTGATGTTCAGGGACTGCAATTTTGGAACTCCCTGCCTCTGACATTAAGACTTGAGAATGATCTACTGAAGTTTCGCCGGAGCTTAAAAACAGTTTTATTTGCTCAGGCGTATGGGATGACATGAAACTTTTAACCTGGTTCAAATGCATGTGATTATAATGCTGTTGTTTGCTGGATATTGTTTTGTCTGTTTTATTGCTGGTATGCGCATCGAGACCCTATGGGTAATAAGACTGCGTTTCTTAAGAATTTTTAATAAATAATAAATAAATAGTAATATAGCACTTTACCGTTAAGCTTTTAAAGACAGAAGCAATTGTTCAAGTTCTGAAAAAAAAAAACAACTAGAATTTTGAGCTGTATGTTTGGTGAACCATAATTTACCTCCATATAAAGTGCATCCTCACTTTAATTTCAAGTCAAATATATATGAAACCTAATGTAATTATGATTTTTTTTTCTTTTTCTTTTTTTTTAACTTTTCAACAGTTTTGGATACTGTAGTAGTGATGACTCTAGTTCTGGCCTCAGAACTTTCAGGGAAGAGGCGAAATACAATGACACAGCCCATGATATAAATCACGTGACTCTGATCGCAACTGATTGATTGCTGGGGCACAGATGTTAGGACTTCTCATTACGTCCTAACTTTGTTAAAGCCCATGTTGTTCTGGACTTAAAAGCGGTAACTGGTTTAAATGTTCAAACATAGTCTGTAATAGTAGTCCTCAGGGAACAAAAAAGAGATGGTGGACGAAAAAATAAATAAAAGAAAGTCATAACACAAATAAAGAAAGTAATTATTGCTAGCTCTGGATACAATTACAAAAGGGCAATTGTTCAATTAGATAAATTGAGCTTCTGAAAGCTAATGATTTAGTAGTGAGCAGTAAAGTCCCCATTTCAGGATGTGTAGAGTTTTATGAAACATACAGAACTTCTATAGTTGTTTCTGTAATAATAACAAAACAAAAAAACACATATATCATATGTACGATTTTCAGAGCAGCATCTCATCTGATTATCAGGCATATGTGGTGTGAACCCACCAAGGATATGTAAGAGGTTTGACGAATCCTCAAAAAAAATCCGATGGATGGCCAGGAATTTATATAATCTAGGAAATGTATTAGGAATTAAAAACAATAGTGGAATATACATTTGCACAAGTACACATTTCACAAACAAACAAGCTTTTTCAAATGATGGTTATGGTCCTAGATTCTAATCCTTAACCCCTTAAGGACCAAACTTCTGGAATAAAAGGGAATCATGACATGTCACACATGTCATGTGTCCTTAAGGGGTTAAACAGGATATATAATTTTGAACTCCCGGGTAAAGTGAATCATGGTCATATGATTGTCATCTTAGATCACTTGATAATCATATAAAACTATGCATGCATATAACACAACTTTAATATACCTCTAAAAGAAAGACGTAAAAAGAATTACATAAAAATACATGTTAAGATTAGTGATGTCGCGAACATAAAATTTTCGGTTCGCGGAACGCGAACTTCCGCAAATGTTCGCGAACCGCCATAGACTTCAGTAGGCAGGCGAATTTTAAAACCCACAGGGACTCTATCTGGCCCCAATAGTGGTTGAAGGGGGGGGGGAGACCTACTCTCCCCCCCCTTCGGCCCCCACCCCTGGGCAGCGGGTGGGGGCCTACTGTCCTCCACCTCTCCGGCCCCCACCCCTGGGCGGCGGGTGGGAGCCATATTGATAATGAGGGGGGGAGACTACTGTCCTCCCCCCCCCGGCCCCCACCCCTGGGCGGCGGGTGGGGGCCATAAAGATAATGAGGGGGGGACCTACTGTCCTCCACCTCTCCGGCCGCCCTGCAATTAGGCTAAGAACACTCTGATTGGCTGGTTTAAGCCAATCAGAGTGCTCTTTGTCATTTTACACAGTGTGGGAAAATTCCAAAGAACTTTCCTACGCTGTGTAAAATGACACAGAGCACTGTGATTGGATGGCTTGAAATCCATCCAATCACAGTGCTCTGTGTCATTTTACACAGCGTGGGAAAATTGAACTTTGAAAATTGAACTGTATAAGCCTTCCCCCGCCCTGCAGAGCTCAGTCTGCGCGGAGCCCTCCATGGGTGAACATGGATTTTTTTTTTGTGCGCTCGGTTTTTTGTTTTTTAATTGCGTCGGTTATTATGGTTTTATATTTGGCCATTTTTGGGGCTGAAAAAAGAAGATTGTAGAAGAAAGAAAACATCGAATGGTAAGTTGTTTTTATCTAATTTTTTTTTTTTACAGGTTTTTAGTTAAAGGTCCCCCCTCATTATTTTTAGGGTGAGTAGGTAGGGTAGGTAGGCGGATAATTTTTTTGGGGGGGAGGGGTGAATACCTTTGTATTTAGGGTCCCCACCCACCGCTCAGGGGTGGGGGCCGGGGGGGACAGTAGGTCCCCCCCTTTTTGTTATTTTTAGGGTCCCCACCCACCGCTCAGGGGTGGGGGCCGGGGGGGGACAATAGGTCCCCCCCTTATTGTTAATTTTTGGGCCCCCACCCACCGCTCAGGGGTGGGGGCCGGGGAGGACAGTAGGTCCCCCCCTTATTGTTATTTTTAGGGCCCCCACCCACGCTGTGTAAAATGACACAGAGCACTGTGATTGGATGGATTTCAAGCCATCCAATCACTCTGCTCTGTGTCATTTTACACAGCGTGGGAAAGTTCTTTGGAACTTGTTCTTTGTTTAATAGACATGCCCCTACTCGCGGTATTGCAAGTAGGGGCACAATTTACTAATACTAAGTAATGTTACTCAGTATTAGTAAATTTGGCCACAAAAAAAAAAAATAGGGGGCGGACCGAACATCGCATATGTTCGCCATCTGTGGCGAACGCGAACACGCTATGTTCGCCAGGAACTATTCGCCAGTGAACCGTTTGGGACATCACTAGTTAAGATCCTTTAACCTTTCCTTGTAAGTTTTATTCTGGAATCCATGAACCAGTTTAGTAGCTTTTCTCTGAACTCTGGAATCTCTTTAACCCCTTAAGGACCAAACTTCTGGAATAAAAGGGAATCATGACATGTCACACATGTCATGTGTCCTTAATGGGTTAAACAAATATTAGAAAGGTAAATTTCTCAGTATGTACCATTGGGTAATAAACATAAAATAAACATATTAAAACCAATGTGGCTTAGTAGAGAAGTAAAACGAGATTAAAATAAGGAAAGGGCATTTAAAGCATTTTAATCTGACAAATCAGAGCCAATAATGCTTGCAAAAGGGAATTAAAGTGGCTAAACAGAACATGAGAAATTGATAGCCAAAGAAAGCAAAATCAACACCTAATGTTTTTTCAAGTACATCAATTCTAAAAAAAAATGTTTGTACGGAAATGAAAGTGTAGGTACACTTGAAACAGAGATGGGTCTGTTAGTTAATGAAGAACAGGAAAGGGCAGACATTTTAAATAACTATTTTTCTTCAGTATATATTAATGAGGATCCTATGGCAAGAGGTATGCAAATGATTGCTGCAAAAAAACTTGCAGATAACGTAAATCCATGAATCAAAACAAGGTGCTACAGCCGCTAAAGAAAATAATGTAAATAGGGCTCCTGGGGGCCAGACGGTATTCACCCACGAGTACTTAAGGAGCGAAGTGGGGAAATAAGTGAACCTCTGTATTTAATCTTTCTTTTGTTTCAGGCATTGTACCGGAGGAAGTCAGATATTGTTCCTATATTTAACCCCTTAAGGACACATGATATGTCTGACATGTCATGATTCCCTTTTATTCCAGAATTTTGGTCCTTAAGGGGTTAAAAAGGGTTCAAAATCCTTGCCTGGTAATTATAGACGTGTGGGCTTAACTTCTGTGACTGGGAAAATATGTGAAGGGCTATTAAGGGATAATATTCAGGAATTCATTGGGAAGAACTTTATTAGCAATAATCAGCATGGTTTTCTGAAACATAGGTCATGTCAAACTAACCTAATTGTATTCTAAAAAGAAGTAAGATCAGGGTGTTGCAGTGGATGTGGTCTACTTGGATTTTTGCCAATGCCTTTGATACGGTTACTCACAATAGGTTAGTGTGCAAACTAAAAAAAATTGGTCTAGATGGATATTCTTGTTCTTGGGTAGAACATTGGCTTAAAGATAGAGTAAGGGTAGAGTTGTCATTAATGGTAAATTTTCAAGCTGGACAAAAGTGTTAAGTGGTGTCCCGCAGGGTTCTGTTTTGGGACAGCTTCTATTTAACATATTTCTAAATGATCTTGAAATAGGCATTAAGTTTTAGTGTTTGCAGATGACACAAAACTTTGTCAAGTAATAAAATGGGAGCAGGATATTGTTTTGCTGCAGAGGGATTTAGATAGATTGGAGGACCGGGTACTAAAATGTCAGATGACATTTTATGTAGAGAAAAACAAAGTTATGCACTTCGGAGTAAAGAATGCACAAGCAGCTTACACCCTAAATGGTAGTGAAGTAGGGATAACAACACACGAGAAGGATACGGGAATTGTCATAGACCATAAATTAGGCAGCAATATGCAATGTCAATTTGCAGTTGCTAAGGTGTAAGGTTTTGTCGTGGATAAATAGGGGCAAACATTCACGGGATGAAAATATAATTTTGCCTCTTTATAAATCACTGGTAAGACCACATCTTGAATATGCTGTGCAATTTTGGGCACCTGTTCTAAAGAAGGATATCATGGCACTAGAAAAAAGTGCAGAGACGAGCTACAAAATTGGTAAAAGTAATGGAACATTTTAGTTAAGAAGAAAGCTCTTGAAAAAGTCTTCAGACGAAACGCGTTTGTGGATTTGGAGCCATATGTCAGCCAATGTCATCTCACTTATGACAAATCACTGCTTGAACTATCTTGCTATGCATGTAATGCGTCTATCTCATATATTAGTTTCCCCCTTTGACGTTGCATTACTGAAATAAATAAACTGAGGCACGATATTCAAATTTTTTCGAGTATCACCTGTATATACACATGTTTGTGACTGTGGCACCCTCACTGGTATGTTTTTTTAACTATACTACCTGTCTACTTGTGTCTTTCAGGGATTTGGGAGTGATCTCCTAATTTGAGTGGCTGGCCTGCACTCTTCTGCACTTTATCCCATATACTGCTCTTGTATACAGGTATGCACCTCTGCCTGCAATGTGATAAATCTTGTCTTTATAAAGACACTTGCATCTCTCAGGCCTAGCTCTCTTTGATTTTTCCCAGGGCTAGAGGGATGCAGCCAGCCAACAGTTACGACAACTCTATGGCTGGAATCCCTAAAAATCCACACAAAAAAAACACAGTTCCAAAAGGAACTAAAATACTACGTTTTATTATTACTTGGGACTAGCCCATGTGATAATTACATACAGCTTACAGTGACACACTCAAATAAATACATAAAACTGAATCATGTAGAGAAATATACAGGTACTCATAATAACACATAAACCTATTAATAAAGGGGAGGAGAAGACAATTACTGACATCTCTCCTGCGTGCAGAAATCATAATATGCAAATCCTACTGAATATGCAAATTATGCATGGCTATTCAGGTAGTGCATATAGCTGTTGCTTTCACCAGGTTGCGCTCCACAGCCAAATCCACCTAGTTGGTAGCAAGCATCAGCAGGACAGGATGCTGTTTAGATACAGGATTCCTGTTTAGTTAGGGATGTATTATGTACCCTTAGCTATATTAGGGGTTAAATAATATAACTGAATTCAATATATATATATATATATGTATATATACACACACATATATACATATATATAATTATAATGGAACGTATAAACAAAAATCTGAGAATGGATTACTTTTGCAAAAATAATAGAGTTTCAAAATGGTTAACAAAAAAATTAAAACAGAGAATAGGAAACAGTAGAATAAGCTGTATTGAAAAAGCTCAAATGAAACATAGGACCCCAGAAAGCATAGCTTAGATTTATTGAGACTATTATTATGAGTTATATAACATACCAAATCAACCGGGGGAATGACAGATTATACATTATCTGAAGGATATAGATCTTCCCAGAATTTCTCAAGAGCAAAATAACATTTTGAATATGGCCCTAAATTAGAATTTAAAATTACTATTGAAAAACGTGCTAGTTTTATGATGCTTGGACCGGATGGTCCGACTAATAGATTTTATAATGTCTTCAAAGACGTATTGAGTTATTATATAACTCATTCTTTCAATGCGATCGATGATAAAGGCTCAGGGACGAAGGAATTATTGCAGGCAAATATATTACAGATTCTGAAAAAAATATAAAAATCTGCAGGAAATCAATAATTACAGATTGATTCTCTAATAAACGTAGATTCTAAATTATTTTCAACAATTTTAGCAGAAAGGATAAAAACAGTATTTTCTAATTTAATTCATGAAGACCAAATTGGTTTCGTCCCAATAGACAAGATTGTCTCAACACTAGACATTTGATTGATATACTTGACTGGGGTGAGAGTAGTGGGGATCACCTTTTGACCCTCTCTCTGGATGTAGAAAAGGCCTTTGACAGAGTCGGGTGGGGATATCTGTTCAAAGTCTTGGAGACTTTTGGTTTCTCTGGCTAGATGATATCTGCAATTAAATCAATATACTATGATCCAATGGCAAGAGTGGTGGGGGTGGATCTTCGCGCAGATTGATTTGCTTTAAACAATGGCACCCCACAGTGTTGCCCCCTGTCACCAATATTATATATTCTATATATGGAACCCTTTGCAATTAAAATAAAAAAATAAAGTGGCGTACAAAAATTTTGAACAATTCAAAGCTATGTATGTATGTATGTAAATATGCTGATGATACTTCAGAAACATTAACCAACCCTATGATTTATGTTAAACATCTAATGATTGAGACACAACAATTTAATAATATTTCAAACTACAAAATAAATATAGATAAGACAGTGGCCCTCTTCTTGAACATAGATCCAATCTCTGGATCTAAAATTCTCAAAGAATAATATAATTTCACTGTAGTGAAAGATAATTTCAACTATCTGGACGTTCTGTTTTTCGAAAAAAGTAGAGAGCATTGCGGAAGATAATATTTTGAGGATTATTAGATCAACTAATCTTACTTTGAAAAAATTGGGCATTTTAATGTTAAGTTGGTTAGGTCGAATCAATATTGTAAATGCCTATGTTCTACAGATATTGACTTACCTTTTCAAAATAGTACCTTCAAAAATCTCAGAAAGCTGGCTTGAATTAATCCAAAGAAGTTTTATAAACTTTGTCTGGAGAGGGAAAAAAAACCTCGTATTGGTTTAGAGTATTTGGGCAACAGAGCAAGCGTGGGAGGTGTCAGCTTTCCTAACATTAAAAAAACATTAGGAAGCTGGTGTAGTCTTTTGCGTTCATCTTTTTTTTAAAAATTGTTTTATTCTTTATTTTTGCTTCGCACAGGATAACAGTCATGCTTGCACTGCCACGACAGCTAGAGCAAGTACAGTATATTTCAACAGAAGTAAACAGGGTCATGACACTAAAGTTAACTGCACATATTTTTATATTAAAAAACAAGACAAAATGTATATCAGGATATTGTTTAAAGGGCCACTATAGTGCCAGGAAAACAAACTTGTCACCCCCACCCTCATGGCCCCCCTCCCGCCGGGCTGAAGTGGGAGGAAGGGGTTAATCCCTTACCTTTCTCCAGCGCCGGGCTCCCTCGCCGCAGGGGACTCTCCTTCCGACGTCATCGGCTGAATGCGCATGCGCGGCAAGAGCCGCGCGCGCATTCAGTCAGTCCATAGGAAAGCATTCTCAATGCTTTCCTATGGACGCTGGCGTCTTCTCACTGTGCGGAAGCGCCTCAAGCGACTGTCAGTGAGACAGCCACTAGACGCTAGATTAACCCATATGTAAACATAGCAGATTCTCTGAAGGGAAGTGGTTATGAGAAGATAGATTGAAAACCACATTTATAAATGGTCAAGAACAGGTATGCTTTGAAGCCATTGGGTATGGATAACATAAATAATCTAACAGCGATCGCTAGTGTGTCAATGATAGTGTCCTGAGCTAGTGAGAGTTCTGCTTTGGTAAGTCAACCTATGCCACATATAGTCCAGGCTAGCTAGGACAGTTCATTACCGGGCCCGGACTCTCCACCTCGTGGCCTCCTCACTCGATGCTGGAATAAGAAGGTCTGGGATATCCACAGTCCCATGGTCATATACATCCTGCTGTCTAGGAGTGAAGCTTTCAGATCCAGCTGGTTATGGTGAGGGAGCTTGGTTTCACACCGTCGGGACATGAGGCAGCAAGTGTGCTTGTGCACATGATGGAGTACAGCCGTCCGCTGCTGCAGCTTCTTGCGACATCTCCGCCGTGCTACTCTGGAAACACGTGGGGGATGCTTAGGCCAAGCAGTAGCTTGGTAAGCAGGAGTGAACGAAAGCTCTTGTTCAGAAAGCATTTCCCAAAACGATGCACAAATCCGGTCGAACACCTGTAAGAGTGGTTCCACGAGTGTGGGTGATTGCTGGGAGGTGTCCATGTTTGCAGGCCTTGGTGGAGTGGACATATTGTCTGCTTGGCCTCTGCACTAGAACTCCGGTGAGCTGGGTGTTTCGGCAGGGTGACCATGTCAGGACCCCAGTGGGTACCAGGATAACCCCCGCCACTTCAACAATGGGGGATAGGATCTAGAAGCAGGCTAGTGTCAGGATCGGGTCAGGGATCCAACACGCAGAGTACAAAGAGTAGCTGATACGTATACCGGTCCTTAGAATGGCCGGACTTAACGTATAACTACGATAGAATGGTCAGAGACAAGCCGAGGTCGAGGGAACGAGAAGACAGGTAAGCGAGAGACAAGCCGGGTCAAGGATAACAGAAAGACAGGAGAGTAAATACCAAAGCCGGGTCGGAACCAAAAGACAAGAGAATAACAAAGCACTGTGTGACTAGGCGGACTAGAACCACGACAGGGCAATGAGTGAATGAGAGAGCCACTGTTAAGTATCCTGGCTAGGGAGAGAAGACACGCCTCCGGCGAGTCCTGATTCGTCTCCCGAGATTTGAGTGACAGGACGTTCCGGGTTGGCGTCATGACGTCTACCTCCGGTCCTCCTGTTATAAAAGGAAGTGACTCCCTCGCGGCCGGCGTTAGCAAGACCGAGTGAACCGCGAGGGGCCGTGGAGACATGCCGTCCGGACGGATAAACTTCTAAGTCTCGACCTCTCTCAGAGGTAGAGACCTCAGGTACCCTGACAGTACCCCCCCTCTCAGATACGCCCACCGGGCGGAAGGAGCCGGGGCGAGATGGAAAGCGGGAGTGAAATGCCCTGCGAAGGCGAGGAGCATGAACATCCTCTTGTGGTACCCAACTCCTCTCCTCAGGACCATATCCCTTCCAGTCAACTAAATATTGTACTCTCCCCCGGGAGACACGAGAATCAATAATGGAGTTAACCTCATACTCCTCCTGACCCTCCACCTGAACAGGGCGCGGAGGGGCGATTGTGGAGGAGAATCTGTTACAGATTAGAGGTTTCAGCAATGACACGTGAAAGGAGTTCGGGATGCGTAAAGTAGCAGGGAGGGCTAGACGATACGCCACTGGGTTAATTCGAGTCAAGATCCTGTAAGGACCAATATAACGAGGAGCGAATTTCATGGAAGGAACTTTAAGACGAATATTCCTAGTACTCAACCAAACTCTATCGCCTGGAACAAAATTCGGAGCCGCCCTTCTACGTTTGTCAGCATGTTTCTTAACCAGTACAGAATTGTGTAGAAGAATCTGTCGAGTCTGATCCCACAACTTCCTCAAATTGGCCACATGGACATCAACCGACGGCACTCCTTGGGAAGGAGAAACCGAGGGAAGAATAGATGGATGAAAGCCATAGTTCATGAAGAAGGGGCTTGAATGCGTAGAGATTGTTGTGCGCAAACTCCGCCCAAGGAATCAAACCGACCCAATCGTCCTGGTGTTCGGAAACAAAACAACGTAAGTATTGCTCAATCTTCTGGTTGGTTCGTTCGGCAGCTCCGTTAGACTGAGGATGATAGGCGGACGAAAAATTCAATTTGATGCCTAATTGAGAACAGAACGACCTCCAAAAACGTGAAACAAATTGGGAGCCTCTATCAGAAGTGATCTCCGAGGGAATCCCATGCAAGCGAAAAATCTCTTTAGCAAAGATTTCCGCCAATTCAGGAGAAGTCGGGAGTTTAGGCAAAGGTACGAAATGTGCCATCTTGGTAAATCTATCGACTACGGTGAGGATAACCGTGTGCTTTTTAGAAACAGGCAAATCCACAATAAAGTCCATTGCCACACAGGACCAAGGTTTGTCAGGAATTTCCAGAGGTTGTAGAAGGCCACACGGAAGTGAATGCGGTAGTTTAGTTTTAGTACAGACCACACAAACTCCGATAAAATCCTTAATATCCCTCCGTAACGAAGGCCACCAGAAATCCTTGGAGATCAAAGAATACGTCTTGCGAACACCCGGATGGCCAGCCACCTTACTCTCGTGAAGACACTGTAAGAGCTCCAATTGGAGTTCAGGAGGAACGAAAAGTCTGGAAGCCGGAGTCAGTCTAGGTGCCAGATGCTGCAAGCTCCTTATCTGATCAAGAAGCGGAGAATGGACTTTGAGAGTAGTGTTAGCGATAATGTTACACCTGGGTACTATAGAGGACAAAACCGGCTCAGATACGGCAGCAGGTTCATATTGGCGAGATAAGGCGTCGGCTTTAGAATTCTTGGAACCTGGCCTATATGTGAGTACGTAGTTGAAGTGAGTGAGGAATATGGACCAACGAGCCTGTCTAGATGATAGATGTTTAGCCTCTCCAATATAGGATAAGTTTTTATGATCTGTCAAAATAGTAACAGGATGCAAAGTACCCTCCAATAAATGTCTCCACTCCTTCAAGGCCATTATAACCGCTAGTAGTTCCCTGTCACCAATGCCATATCTGCTCTCAGTACCTGACAATTTTTTGGAAAAGTATCCACAAGGATGTAAAGGCTTATCTACACCCAACCTTTGGGACAGAACAGCACCTATACCAGTCTCAGAAGTGTCAACTTCGAGTAGGAAAGGTAGTGTAGTATCAGGGTGAACTAAAATTGGTGCGGAAGCAAACAGCTCCTTGAGTGTCCTAAAAGCCAGAAGTGCTTCAGTAGACCAATTCTTAGTATCAGCCCCTTGTTTGGTCATATTGGTGATGGGAGCAATGATAGAGGAGTAACCCTTAATGAAACGTCTGTAGTAATTGGAGAAACCAATAAATCTCTGGATAGCCTTGAGTCCCTTAGGTAAAGGCCAATCTAATATGGATTGGAGCTTCTCAGGATCCATTTCAAACCCCTCCCCCGAAATTACATAACCAAGAAAGGTAGTTTGGGATTGGTCAAAGCTGCATTTCTCTAGTTTGCAGTATAAGCCATGCTGAAGAAGTTTATGTAAAACCCTTCTGACTTGTCCGTGGTGAGTTTCAATATCCCTGGAATGTATAAGTATATCATCAAGGTATACAATCACACAGTCATCCTGAAACTCCCTAAGAACCTCATTAATAAGGTCCTGAAATACCGCCGGGGCATTGCAGAGACCAAAAGGCATTACAGTATACTCATAGTGCCCATAACGAGTATTGAATGCAGTTTTCCACTCGTCACCGTCGTGGATTCTCACCAAATTATAAGCACCTCTAAGGTCTAACTTAGTGAAAATTTTAGAACTTTTTAATCGATCAAAAAGCTCGGTGATCAAGGGGATCGGATATACATTTCTGATGGTTATCTTGTTAAGACCTCGGTAGTCAATGCAGGGTCTTAAAGAACCATCCTTCTTTTTAACAAAAAAAAAGCCAGCCCCAGCAGGCGAGGAGGATCTTCTAATGAACCCCTTGTCTAGGTTTTCACGAATGTACTCCTCTAGAACTAAGTTTTCATTCGTAGACAAAGGGTATACATGACCCCTGGGGGGCATGGTACCAGAAAGTAAATTAATTTTGCAATCAAAAGGCCTATGTGGTGGCAAGGTATCAGCCTTTCCTTTGTCAAATACTGCCTTTAAATCTTGATACAAAGACGGTATCTGTACTTTGGTAGAATCGGTAGCGTTATTAAGTGAGTTGACACTACAAAGAGGTGACACTTTCTTTAAACAATTCTCTTGACAATCCTGACCCCACGAAACTATTTCCCCTGATCTCCAATCTATAACGGGGTTGTGTCTTTTAAGCCAGGAGTATCCCAGGACTATGGGAACAGAAGGAGATGAAATGAGTAGTAGGGATATTTCCTCCTTGTGTAGAATACCAGTAGTTAAGTAAAGAGGTGTGGTCTCCCGGAAAATCACAGGCTCAACTAAAGGTCTACCATCAATGGCTTCAACAGCTAAGGGTGTCCTCCTTAACTGGGAAGGGATAGTGTGTTTGTTGAGAAACTTTTGGTCGATAAAACTCTCAGCAGCGCCGGAGTCTATCAATGCCATAGTCTCTAAAGTTCCCTTCTCCCAAGTTAAAGAGACCGGTAATAGGAGTCTATGTTCTTTGTAGTTATGAGTAGAGGACAAAATCGAAACACCCAAGGTCTGTCCTCTAGAGAAACTTAGGTGCGAGCGTTTCCCGGACGACTGGGACAGCTCAAACGTACATGACCTCTGGACCCACAATACATACACAGTCCCTCCCTTCTCCTGTACTGTCTCTCCTCCTCTGAGAGACGAGTAAGGCCTAGCTGCATATATTCTGAAACCTGTGGATTTTTGGTTTCAGAACTTTGAAATGATGGTGCTAGTCTAAAGGAAGATTTACTGGTTCTATCTCGAGTATTCTGTCTCTCCCTTAGACGTTCGTCAATACGAGAGATAAAGGAAATTAAGTCCTCCAGATTCTCGGGAAGCTCTCTTGTCGCTACCTCATCAAGTATTACATCAGATAAACCATTTAAGAATACGTCTATATAGGCCTGTTCATTCCATTTTACCTCTGCCGCCAAAGACCTGAACTCTAGTGCGTAATCCACAAGTGTTTGGTTGTCTTGTCTAAGGCGCAACAGTAATCTGGCTGCATTGACCCTCCTGCCAGGAGGATCAAAAGTTCTTTTAAAAGCAGCTACAAAGGAATTATAGTTATAGACTAATGGATTATCATTCTCCCACAACGGATTAGCCCATCTCAGAGCTTTCTCAATGAGTAAGGTAATAATAAATCCCACTTTTGCCCTATCCGTAGGGTATGAACGGGGCTGTAGCTCGAAATGAATACTGATCTGGTTCAAAAAGCCACGACACCTCTCAGGAGAACCAGCATAACGTACAGGTGGGGTAACTCGGGAAGAAGCACCTACAGTAGCTACCTCTAGCCCTGAACCCACAGAAGAAGCAGACATATTACGCATCTCCTCAGGTGGATTAATAGGACGAGACAGCAGCGCCTGTAGTGCTAGAGCCATCTGATCCATCCTATGATCCATGGCGTCAAACCTAGGATCAGGAGAACCAAGCTGACAATTTGTACCTGCAGGATCCATGGCCCTGTCGTAATGTCAGGATCGGGTCAGGGATCCAACACGCAGAGTACAAAGAGTAGCTGATACGTATACCGGTCCTTAGAATGGCCGGACTTAACGTATAACTACGATAGAATGGTCAGAGACAAGCCGAGGTCGAGGGAACGAGAAGACAGGTAAGCGAGAGACAAGCCGGGTCAAGGATAACAGAAAGACAGGAGAGTAAATACCAAAGCCGGGTCGGAACCAAAAGACAAGAGAATAACAAAGCACTGTGTGACTAGGCGGACTAGAACCACGACAGGGCAATGAGTGAATGAGAGAGCCACTGTTAAGTATCCTGGCTAGGGAGAGAAGACACGCCTCCGGCGAGTCCTGATTCGTCTCCCGAGATTTGAGTGACAGGACGTTCCGGGTTGGCGTCATGACGTCTACCTCCGGTCCTCCTGTTATAAAAGGAAGTGACTCCCTCGCGGCCGGCGTTAGCAAGACCGAGTGAACCGCGAGGGGCCGAGGAGACATGCCGTCCGGACGGATAAACTTCTAAGTCTCTACCTCTCTCAGAGGTAGAGACCTCAGGTACCCTGACAGCTAGCTACAAACCAGGACAGGGGATCGGCAACCTCCCTTGCCTCGAGTATTTCTGCAAGCCACAGAGAGGTCTACCACGGGTTATGCCTGCTAGATTCAGGTGCCCGTTGGCGAGTCACTTGGCAGGGTTCTCCACAGGAGCCACAGCAGAATTTTCGTCAGAAACAACAAGATTATGTGGAGGCTTAAATAGATTATTCTGCCGAGGAGCTCCAGCCACATGCAACCATATCAGTTGGCTGTCAGGCTCCACCCCCTTTATGTTCATCTTTTAAATAAAAAATAAAAAATGATTAAAACAGGATTGTTCAGACTGGAAACTAATTCCCAGAATAAGAAAGATCTGACTGAACTGGTCTGGCAGAAGAACGTTTTTTTTGATTTTGAAAGAAATTAAAAACAAGATTTTGTTACATATTTTTCCGATTTGGTTTAAGATTAAGAGTAGTTTGCAATGCACAGGTAAAATATTTAGTATTTTTAGATTTAGACATTCTGGAATCTCTCATAGACGAATTATCACTATCTAAATGGAAAGACAGAAATATTTACGTCAGAAAATATTATAAAAGAAATGTCTTTCATCATTGGTTTTAGAATTTGCGCTTCCTAACATAACAAAATATTTTGTTATTTAAGGGTTACATTTTTTATTCAAAAATACATGTATGTGGGACCAGAACGAAATATTACTCTTATGAAACAGGTTTTTGATCTGGGGACAATTATCAAAGTATTATCTAAGTGCTATGCTCTAACAATTTTAACAATCCATGCGCAGAGTTCTGCAGATGAGCTCTAGCATGAGAAAAAGGCCCTGCATTTGTTCTGCACAGCTCAATTTAATTAGCAAATTTAATAACATGCCTGCACTGTGTTTGTTTGAAACTTGTTTCCAAGTTTCAAGCAAACTCCATAAATGGGATACCAGGGAAAAAAAAGGCAGGGAAGAGTATTGTGCATGTGTTTGGACCTGCTTGTGGGATTGCGTATCTGTAGAATGAGCTGATTGTGGTGTTGTAGTGTTGTGTTTGTGGTATAATGTAATGTATGTATGTCTAGGTTCTGTGGAGAGTGTGTGTGTATAGGGGGCATAGTGTGTACAGGGGATGTAGTGAGTGTGTGCATAGGGTCTGTGTGCATATAGTGTGTGTGTGTGTGTGTGTGTGTATAGGTGACGTAGTGAATGTATGGGTTGTAGAGAATGTGTGTTTAGGGAGTATAGTATGTGTTTGTTTACAATGAATCTAGTATGTGCATAGGGGACCCAGAGTGTGTATTTCAGGAATGTAGTGTGTGTGTGTAAAGGATTCAATGTAATGTGTTTCAGGGTGTAGTATGTGTGTGAGGGCTTTAGTAATATATTTTCATATATGTTTGGAAGTATTTGGAAGTGTGTGTGTGTGAGTGGTGCAGTGCAGTGTGTGTGAAGGTTGTAATAGGTGTGTGTGAGGGGTGCACTGTTTGTGAGAGGGTTGCACTGTCTAAGGAGTGCAGTGTGTGTGAGAGGGGTAAAAGGGGTGCTGTGTGTGTAATGGTGCTGAGTGGGTGTAGTGTATGTGTGTGAGAGTGGAGCAGTGTGTGTGTAAAGGTGCATTCATACCTTTTGCCTGGGGGAGGGAGGGGTGCTTGTTGCAATCCCTGGTGGTCTCAGTGGTGAGTGAACTCTAACCTCTAGCCTGTGGGGCTAGAGTTCACTCTTGCGAGACCCAGAGTGTTGCAATGGCACCGCTCCAGATGTCGCGAGAGAAACCCGGCGGAGCTGCAAGATAGAGCCCCTATGTCTTCCACCCCAGCTGGTGGCCGCATTTCACTGTGGCCCATCATGGAATACTGCGGTGCCAGCACTCGGATAGCACGGCCCTTGCATGGACCGGCCAGGGAGATCCTGTGACCTCCCCTGCTGGCCTCAGCCCATGGCCATCGCGGCCCAACGTGCATTTAGATTTGCTTTGGATTAGCTTTGGATGTTATTTCTAGTTTTAGCCAGTAGATGGCAACCTCCCCATTTTCATTCCATTTTTATACATAATTAGCATACTTAACTTTCCCAACTTTGTCCTTGTACCTCTTAGTTTTTAACTTCTATGAGGTGATCACATGGTTGCTATTGTCAGAAATTACTCTAGTTTTGATATACATGTCATTTTTATTTATCTTTGTTCTTTTCAGAGCTGTAAACTTTTCATATCTCTTCTTGTTTTTGATTGTTTTTTGCATTATTATTATATTATACATTAACTTATTATAAATTAATTATATTTTGCACGTCCCATGTTTTATTTTGACTTATTCTACATTTTCACAATTCCCCCAATAATATTAATTTATTTTAAACCTTTTAGCTGTTTATCATCTGTTTAATATATACACATTTCACATTTGCAACAACGTTAGTAATGGTCTTGTACTATGGTCCTTCTTTGTTTCTTTCCTTAATGATCATGTGATTGTTATTACTTTTATTAAGTTTTCTGATATTTATTCACATTTTTAGTTCCTAATGCCTATCCCCATAGAATGTTTAAAAGTCTTATTCATAACGATTGACTCATTTTGTGGACTTTAAAAATTCATACTCTGTGACTGCATTTCCTTTCATGCCTTTTATGACCACGTGATTGCGATCGATTTCCCCCATCATGTGACCATATATTTATGTTATATGTCTTATGCACCTTTATGCAATTGTATATATTTCTTTCTATTAGAGATGTCTACATGCATTCAACAGTGTTTTATATTATCATGTGATCATACGATCATGTGACCATGATGCAATGAAACATAGAAACATAGAAACATAGAATGTGACGGCAGATAAGAACCATTCGGCCCATCTAGTCTGCCCAGTTTTCTAAATACTTTCATTAGTCCCTGGCATTATCTTATAGTTAGGATAGCCTTATGCCTATCCCACGCATGCTTAAACTCCTTTACTGTGTTAACCTCTACCACTTCAGCTGGAAGGCTATTCCATGCATCCACTACCCTCTCAGTAAAGTAATACTTCCTGATATTATTTTTAAACCTTTGTCCTTCTAATTTTAGACTATGTCCTCTGGTTGTGGTAGTTTTTCTTCTTTTAAATATAGTCTCCTCCATTACTGTGTTGATTCCCTTTATGTATTTAAATGTTTCTATCATATCCCCCCTGTCTCGTCTTTCCACCAAGCTATACATGTTAAGATCCTTTAACCTTTCCTGGTAAGTTTTATCCTGCAATCCATGAACCAGTTTAGTAGCCCTTCTTTGAACTCTCTCTAAGGTATCAATATCCTTCTGAAGATATGGTCTCCAGTACTGTGTACAGTACTCCAAGTGAGGTCTCACCAGTGTTCTGTACAATGGCATGAGCACTTCCCTCTTTCTACTGCTAATACCTCTCCCTATACAACCAAGCATTCTGCTAGCATTTCCTGCTGCTCTATTACATTGTCTGCCTACCTTTAGCCCCTTAAGGACACATGACATGTGTGACATGTCATGATTCCCTTTTATTCCAGAAGTTTGGTCCTTAAGGGGTTAAGTCCTCAGAAATAATCACCCCTAAATCCCTTTCCTCAGATGTTGAGGTTAGGACTCTATCAAATATTCTGTACTCTGCCCTTGGGTTTTTACGTCCAAGATGCATTATCTTGCACTTATCCACATTAAATGTCAGTTGCCACAACTCTGACCATTTTTCTAGTTTACCTAAATCATTTGCCATTTGGCTTATCCCTCCTGGAACATCAACCCTGTTACATATCTTAGTATCATCCGCAAAAAGACACACCTTACCATCAAGACCTTCTGCAATATCACTAATAAAAATATTAAATGTAACAGGAAAAGTTCAAAGTTATTTCTCCTATTCAAGAATAGATGCCAGGACTATAACTATGCCTTAAAAAAGCCCTTTTATCTGCGAAATAGGCTTTATATTGCACATTTCTATGCTGCTTTTGTTTTTAATCTCTAATAAATTCCTGGATAATATAAATTCCTGGCCGTTTATTGGATTTTATTGAAGATTCATCCAGTTTCTTACATATTCTTTGTGGGGATCATATCACCTATACCTGATAATCAGAGCTGGTGCTGTTCTGAAAATTGTAAGAAGGATATTTTTACATTTGTATGCTTTTTGTTTTTTTGTACAGAGAGCACTACATATTTTCTTTGTGTTCCACATACCACTACTATCAATGGGATGCCTGCCCTCTCCACATCCTGAAGTGGGGATTATACTCCTTAATGCTGCATCACTAGAGCTTTCCAGAAGCTCCATTTCTGTGAGTTGCCATTTGTCCTCTTGTTATATTTATTGCTACCTGTGGATACTATGAGGCTCTGTTGTGTTCATTTGTGATTTTTAGGGCCATCACCTTTTTTTTCCCCTTGAGGACTACTATTAGAGACTGTGCTGCTTGTTATATGTTTCCAAACATATTGAAGATTAAAGGTGAAGAGCAATAACACTAGTTTTCCATGAGAGGTGGTTTCAGTTATTCACTTTTTAAAGTTTGTAATATTTATACCTTATTACTTTTGGTGCAACTGCCTTTCATTTATCAATATTTGGCCATCAATGGCAATTTAAACTACTCAAAGCAATAGTCTTTTCCATGTTTTTCCATAAGAATCTTTATGAAAAACTAATAATTTCCTTTAATTGCAATACACTTCCAACACAGTCTTGTAGCCCCATGTAACAAAATCACAGCTTTGGTAACAGGTTGCGGGCTTTTTGCATTCTGGCCATAGTTCTGGGCGAGAAGGCGCCGGGGTTGTGCTCGTCATTATTTTGTTACTTGGATGGTATCTGGGAGGCGTACCGCACATATGGCGGGCTCGCATGGTGGCACTATGACGAGCAGTTTAGGCAGCGACTGGCAGCTAATCCGTGTATGAGGGTCTACCCCTCTGGATGAAGCTAATGGTGGCACAGAAGGCGCAACCCTTTCAGCAGACGGCCGGCGCAAGGGGACAGTCCACCTGGTTGGCAAAAGTGCTTATGCTGGCTCTTCAATGAGGGCCAGTGCAAGTGGGGGGCTGTGTGTCGTTTCAAGCATGAGTGCTTGGGCTGCGGGGGCGCCCATGGCCTCAATCGATGTTTCAAGCGTTCTAGAACCGGGGGTTCGCAGAGGCGGGGAGTGCACCCGCAGCAGTGGGGACTAACCCCAGTGAAGCTAGGCGTGATGCTGCCGTGGCTAAACTGCTACGGTAAGCAGGTGGCGGCAAAATTGCTGCGGGAGGGTTTTGAGTCAGGTTTTTTCATTCCTTTCCGGGACCAGGAGGGGCCATGGGGGCTGCGCAATCTGCGTTCAGTGGCAGAATTCCCAGAGGTTGTGCGGGAGAAGCTGGCGAAGGAGGTGCAGTTTGGCAGGATGGCGGGCCCTTTTGGGGAGCCACCTCTGGCTAATTTACGGTTGTCGCCTCTAGGGGTGGTTCCGAAAAAAGGAGCCAGGTAAATTTCGGCTCATTCACCATCTCTCCTACCCAAAAGGGGAGTTGGTTAATGACGACATCGGCAAGGGTCTTTGATTGGTCTCCTACGCATCCTTCGACCAGGCGGTCGAGCTGGTAAAGAAGGCAAGGCAGGGGGCCTTTATGGCCAAGGCGTTCCGCTTGCTGCCCTTCACCCCAATTGTCGCCACCTGCTGGGTTGTTATTGTGACGGGGGGTACTTCATTGACTTGTGTCTCCCTATGGGCTGTTCGATTTCGTGCTGTTACTTTGAGACATTCAGTTCCTTCCTGGAGTGGGTGGTTAGGGAGGAGGCAGGGAGTAAGTCAGTGGTGCACTACTTGGATGATTTCTTCTGTGTGGGCCCGGCGAACTTGGTGGACTGTCTTCACCTTCTGCGTACTATTGAATGGGTGGCGGGCAGTTCGGGGTGCCGCTTGCCGCAGGTAAGACGGAGGGCCCTACAGAGTGTATCAGTTTCTCGAAATTGATTCGGTGTGGGGGGAGTGTCAGCTGCCCCAGGATAAGCTAGTGGGGCTTGGGGAGTTGTTGAGGAGGTGCTGCAGGCGCGCAAGGTGACTCTGCGGCAACTGCAATCACTCCTGGGCAAACTTAACTTTGCCTGCAAGGTGATCCCGACGGACCTTCAGTCGGAGCCTGTCTGTGGCTACGGCGGGGGTACAGTCTCCGCATCATTTCATCAGGGTGTCGCGATTATGCGGGCCGATCTGACAGTGTGGATTTTGCGTGACTTTAATGGAACAGTGTTCTTTTGGAAGGCGGGGATATCGGTGGAACAACTTGAGCTCTTCACAAATGCTTCGGGCAGTGTGGGCTTTGGGGCTTACTTCGGTGGTTGCTGGTGCGTGGAACGGTGGCCGACTGAGTGGAGTGAGAGCCCCGTCATCTGGAACCTGGCATTCCTGGAATTGTTCCCCTTGGTAGTAGCACTGGCGCTGTGTGGCGATTCACTGCGGAACCGTAAGGTAGTTTTCTTTTCAGACAACATGGGGGTGGTACACGCGGTTAACAATCGGCTTCCAAGCTGGTGGTACGGTTGTTGCGGCACTTTGTTTTGCTTTGCATGTCGACTTGTGGTGCACCTGGCCAGGTCAAAAAACGATGTCAGGGGTAGGGGTCGGAACGTGACACTGGGTGCCCTGCCGGACTCAACGCTCTGTCCAGTTACCGCTGTGTCACAGTACATGGCTCGGAGGCCAGCTGTTGGGGGGTTGCTGTTGGTACACGCAGATGGCTCTTCCCTCTCTCGATTTCAGTTCGCCAAGGTTTTTTGGCTGGGATTAGCTAAATTGGGGACACATTATTTTCGTATCGAGGCAGCTACTGAAGCCTAGCGTTTGGGCCTGGGGGAGGCAGTGGTTAAGCAGATTGGGAGATGGGAATCGGTCAGGTTTCGGTCATACGTGTGTTTGTATGTTGGATTGAAACGGGGTGGAAAGACCAAGGATACTGTGCATGGTGGTGATGCTTTTTGAAGTCGCCTGGATCGTTGAGCACTCATTTGTGTTCTGGGCCAAGAGGAGAGCTGCATCTAGAGTTCAAGGGCAGCAGCTGGGCTTTCCGAGGGACCAGTTGGCAATTTGTTGGTTCGGCTATCGGGGGATGTTTGCAATGCTGTTTTTCACATGCTAGCTGGTGGAGGAAGGCCGAACTTCCTAGTTATACATGCAGGGGGGAATGATCTGGGGCTGGTGCCGCAGCGTCAGCTGGTTAAATGGATGAAGCAGATTGCGGGATATGCTCCCTGGTGTGCTGGTGTTGTGGTCAGAGATGGTGTCTAGGCAGCAATGGCGGCACGTGCGTGACTAGTTGGCCATCGATTGCTGCCGAGGGAAGGTTAACAGCCTAATGGCTAGTTTTTTCAGGAAAGTGGGGGAGGAGTGGGTGGTAGTAAGGCACTGGGAATTAGAGGTGGGGTTGCCCGGTTACTATCACTCAGATGGAGTTCACCTCTCCACAGTGGGGTGGGATCTCCTGAATCTGGGTTGGCAGGAAGGCTGCAGAAAGCACTGTTTCTTTGGGGTGGGGGAAGCTCAGACGGCTTAAGGTTTCAAGGTCTGAGCTCATGGTGGGATAGGGAGCTCTAGGAGAGGAAATAGGCTTCCCAGTAGGAAGGTTATGTTAATGGTATTGGTATGTTTTGGTAGGTTTCGAGTCCTGTCGGTGGCTCAGAACATGGTGGGGTAGGGGTATCTGGGTATACCTCTACCATGGTTAAATTATAATAAATTGTTGGCACTTTAAGTGATGTTATGTTGGTATAATGTTATATATATGTTATTTATAGTTGGGGTCATTGTCTCTTATACCTAACGAAAGAATACGGAAACAAGGGCGGGGCATAGGGCAATGACCCATAAGTTTTTATATTAAGTTCTTCTTATTATTTATATATTTAATAAAGCTGTGGACAATTTTACCCATATACCCTAGAGTCCGTGTTTTATTGGGGTAGGTATGTGGGGGGTTTGTCCTAGGTTCCGGATGCCCATATGGCGACGATACAATGGTCAAGATATGCATGAAGCTGTAATGCTACTTCAATTAATAGATGGAACACAACTGCAAAGGACGTTGAATTAATTATTTAATGAATAAACTGAAGAAAATTTACTTAATTAGAACAGATACTGTAGCTTTAAGAACTTTAGTATGGGTGTTAGTTGCTGAAAACGGAACAAGCAGCAACAGATTTGCAACAGTGTTGCAGTAGCAATTATAATTAGTCCAAATATAAGGAGAAGAGTTTCAGAGCGATTATTATTTACAGGAGACAGAAAATAAAGCTATTATATAGCAACAGGGTGGCAATTGCTAAAGCAAGCAGGCAGAGTCCAAAATGAACTTGAAGTAATACTTCAGTGGGAGATAGTTCCAGAGCTCTTATTAAGTGTTGCATCCAGTGATAGTGAATACTTCTTATGAAGCAGAAGCAGAGGTCCTTTATTCAATCCGAGGTTGAGGTGAGGAGAAGGTAGATCGGCGATTTCGAGTCCAGGGTTCGGTACACGTAACTGTTGATTGCAGTAGTTGTAGCCGGTCTGAGGAACTTGGGGGAAGCCTCAATAATAATCCAGCATTTTGAATCTGCCGCGGTCTCCCTATGTAGCGTGAGGAAACCGCGTCAGAGAAGGGAGTGTGGCGGTGCTCCGTCTACCTGGAAGTGTCTGGGTAATGGTGATGCCGACAGGTACGACCTGACAGAAGCAAAGTGGAGATGGCCATTAGAGTGTGCATCATGAGAGGACAAGAATTAATAACACAGCTTTATCTGTCAGCAGCTGCAGCTGCAGCTGAAGAGAAGTGAGACCAAGCCTCAGTTAAGTACTGTCATGGAAAGAATAAAATACACCCTCTGTGAATTCTAAAATTTTACATAATTTTACATATCTATTCCTTAGCAGGTCTGTAAACACAACCTCAGATGAACAACAACACACAACATAATACACAGTACATTCAGTCAACAGCGCGGCCCAGATTGAGCCATTCGGGTGAAGGATTGGCACTCAAGTGCCTGAAAATACTGCAAAACTAACTGGTGGCAGGGTACACCACAGGGCCCACAAGAGATTTGTGTCAACATTTAAAGGCGGCAGCCACCATGATTTCCTACCTGGGCTTTCTCCAAATGTTGCAGTGGGGCCTACTTCCACAGCTCAAATTCCCTGGTGGTCCAAGTGGAAGAACTTACCATCCAGCCCGGAGAAATAACACTGGGCAAGGGGGTAGGCAGACGCAGGAGGAGCATTGGCAGATTAGGGAGGCCTTCCTCCATGTATCTGCAGGGCCTTGGAAGCTCACAGGCATATGAGAGTTACTACAACCAAGGCTGCAGCTACTGGAGCTTCCCCTAGTGCACAAAAGCAGGACCAGAGGCTGGGAATGGGGTGTGTTTGAAGTAGCCCCCTCTCATGAATATCCCCAGGTCTCACCATTCATTCACCAAACACACCCAGGGAGAGTTCTGTCAGCGAGGGCATCCCTGGTAATTAGTAAGCAGACTGGTCATTATCCTTGGGAGGAAGTACACAGTCCTTCAAAGCTAGGGATAGGGTTAGGGACTCTATGGGTAGCATCTTCCATACAAGATATGCATTTTCTAGGTCGTCTTCTAGGGGTTTCCTCTGGTCAATTTCTGCATCCCCTTCACCGCTATGGTATATCATCCATGCCCTTTATTAGATCTGCTCTCCCCCGCATTAGAAATTCTGACTCATCCAGAGGCAGCATCCAGTGGGAAAGTCTTTAGGGGGTCAGGGTAGAGTTAGCAGATGCAGTAATGCCCCAGAGCGACTCCCTCCACCTTCCACCATACTGCTCAGGAATATGTCTCCTTCCTGGTCCTCCTCCAGGTCAGTGCACCACACGTCTTCCCCCATACAGCTCAAGCAATAGTTTTCTAACAAGAACATAAATATAGCAGACGATTATGTGGCTTCCTTGGCGGTGAGAAGGGATGGACAAGAGACTTCCAGACATCGGACATGGAGACATGCAGACATGCAGCCCAGGAAAACGGCTTCAGTTGGGACCATTACAACCAAAAAGTATTTGAAGTCTTTTTTTCACCTGTTTAAAGGAAGTTACAACGCAGCATGGAGTGACACCATTATTATGAACCAGTGGAGGGGGACAAACAGAATTACATTAATCAGAGATGTAGTTTGTTTTTTTCAATCTTTCTTTTATTAAGGCATGTGAGATGGGTTACAGAATAAAGAAAGGGAAATGCACGAGTGGTATACAATATAGGGTTAATACACCGATAACATTGTTGGATTACATTTCCAAGATATTAATGCCTCATTTTTGTTTTTATGTTGTTTAGCGGAAACATATTATATGCAGGCTTAAACATTATGCAATGACTCTTATGTGACCTTTTCATTATATCTAGTGACTTGCTGTCGTGTTAGGTTACGTTACACTCAATTAAAGTACTGTAGCCCCATGTAGCTAGAGCGCAGCTAAGCGGAAAAAGGCCTTGACAGGGGTTAGGAGGCGGGCTTAGGAGGAAGTAAGCAAGGATTGGAGTTATGGGTAAGTAGGTTTGGCTATTTAAATAGGCAGCCATTTTAGGTGAGTCATTCTAACTTTCTACCTGGTTGAGTTTGTGTTCACCCCGGTGTGCGCAGACTTTGCTTGGTGAGATTTTCTCTTTTGTCTCCTCTGCAGGGCCAATGGACGACGTTGAGCGTTTACTGGAGGGGATCAGGTCGGCGGCGCGGCATCAGGGCGCAGACTGGCTGCGGGCCCAGCTAGGCCCTGCCCTGGCGGAGGCGGCGGAGCGGGACGGCGGCGGTGGCAGGCCGGTTCGGGCTAGGAGGCCCCACGAGGAGGCTAAGCCCGGGCATGGGGCCCGGTGAAGATATCCCTGGTGGCAGTGGAGTTCCAATTGCGGGCGGCAGCAGGCCCGGTAGCCGCGTGGTCGGGGCTCAGCCTCCCCGAGTGCGGCCGGAGCCTCGGATGAGTGCCCGGCAGCGGAAGGATATCGGGGACGGGGGCGCTGCGGCTCCCGGTGCGGAGGTGATCGGGCGGCCCCCCGGAGGACCGGGAACCACGGAGGTGCGGTCCAGGAGGGCCTCCGCCCAGCCGGAGCCCGGGAATGACGGGGCCGGATCCGGGAGGACGCATGGCCGGCCCCTGAGGCAGCAGGCAAGTGCAGGGGGCTCCGGCCGGGGCCCTCTTGGCGGGAAGGACGCTGGGGAGAGCTCTGCTAGGAGGGGGGATCAGAGTGGATCAGTGGGGGGCGGTCGGGACTTAGTAGAAAGGGGGGGGCTCAGGGGCTCCTAAGAGACAGTGTGGCTTAGGGGGAGTGGGGGCTAGGGATGGTGGGGGGTTAGTGGGTTCTGCTGGTATAGGGAGTGGGTCCTTTAGGGGTTGTGAGGGTAGGCCTGGGCAGTGTGGGTCGGATAGGCACGGCAGGAGGGATAGGGGGGCTGAGGCGGTCAGTGCAGAGAGAGGGGTTCAGGGAGTGGCTGGGCAGGGGGTCGGTGTAGATGGGGGGTTAGGTTCTTCCGAGGGGGGTGGGCCGTCTGGGGGCTGCGGCCTTAGGGGGGGATCGGGTTCTGGGGGTAGTAGTGGCAGCCCCTCGCAGGTCAGATCCTCAGGGCCCAAAGGTAGAAGGGGTAGGTCCAGACGGCATCGCTCCCCCTCCGGCAGCTCAGGTGTGGTCGGCGGGGGCGGTCCCCGAGTAGGGACGGGAGGAGTCCTAGTCCCAGGGGTTCCCATGTGCCACGTGTACGCAGCGCTCAGCGGGAGGCTTTGGTGAGGGGAAGGCGCTCCCAGGGTCGGGACGGGAGGGGAGTGGATACTCGTTACACCCTACCCAGGACTTCTTCTCCTTTTTCCAGATCTCGGAGCCGTTCTCTCCCCTCGCAGGCGAGACACCGGGTGGGCTCCCCGGTTGGCGAGGCTGTGGCGGAAGTGTCTCTTCCTGGACGTCGGGCGATCGACAATGCAGCCCCTACCTCTCTGGTGTCGGGGGGCTTGGCCGGTGAGTCCAGTGGGTCATTACACTCTAGCGCTTTAGTTACCACACTTCAGGCACTACTCCACTCATTGGGGGCGGGGGGTGACATAGGGGGTGGCATTGGTCAGGTGTGGGCCCCAGGGGCTGGGGTTACAGGTTCTCGGGTCGGGATTTCTGCAGGGCCTAGTTCGGGCGGGGACATGGTGGTGACGCAGGAGGTAGTGGAGGTTGGGAGTGAGCGGGCTGAGTTGACAGGGGGTATTCCCGACGCGGCTAGGCAGCACGCGTATGTCTCCTTCGCGGGCCCGCTGGGGGTTCACCTGAAACAGGACGTGAAGGAGAAGATCTGGAAGGGTGAGTTTTGCGAGATTTTTTCCCTTCTCCCCTTGGAGGATTTTATTGACCTCAAGGAGGAGGATAAAAAGGATGAGAAGAAGGAGGAGGAAGAGAAAAGGAAGCGGTATCGCAAGATTCCGAAATCCTTTGGGAACTGGTTGAGGGCCTTTTGCGTGCTGGCCAGCGTGCTCGGCGAAAAATCGCCGGGGTTGTGCTCGTCTCTGTTTTGCTATTTGGACGCCATTTGGGAGGCATACCGTACATATGGGGGGTTGGCTTGGTGGCGGTATGACGAGCAGTTCAGGCAACGGCTGTCGGCTAATCCGGGTATGAGGTGGGATCAGATGGATCTGCCTCTCTGGATGAAGCTAATGATGGCGCAGAAGGCGCAGCCCTTTCAACACTCGGCCGGCGCAAGGGGGCAGTCCGCCTCGTCGGCCGCCTTACAAGAGGGCATATGCTGGCTCTATAATGAGGGCCAGTGCAAATGGGGGGCCACCTGTCGATTCAAGCACGAGTGCTCCGGCTGCGGGGGTGCTCATGGGCTCAACCGCTGCTTCAAGAAGGGTAAGTCTGGAAACGCCGGAACAGCTGTCGCGGCTGGGTGGGGGGGAGGCGCTTCCGCTACCGCGGGGCCTAACCCCGGTGAGGCTAGGCGCGATGGAACCGTGGCTAAGCCGCTACGGTAACAGAGCTGATGCTGCTGTGCTCCGGGCGGGTTTTGGGAGCGGGTTTTTTATTCCGTTCCAGGAGCAGGGGGGGTCGGGGAGGCTGCACAACCTGAAGTCTGTTGCTGACTTCCCAGACGTGGTGAGGGAAAAGCTGGGCAAGGAGGTCGGGCTGGGCCGAATGGCGGGCCCGTTCGCGGTACCTCCGATGGAGGGCCTACGGGTTTCCCCCCTCGGGGTGGTTCCCAAGAAGGAGCCGGGGAAGTTCAGACTCATTCACCATCTCTCGTACCCAAAAGGGGAGTCGGTGAATGATGGTATTAGTAGGGACTTATGCTCGGTTTCGTATGCATCATTCGACCGGGCGGTCGAGCTGGTCAAGCGGGCCGGGCGTGGGGCTCTGATGGCTAAAGTGGACATTGAGGCGGCGTTTCGACTGCTGCCGGTCCACCCGGACTGTCATCACCTACTGGGTTGTTTCTTCGAGGGGGCCTATTTCGTGGACTTGTGCCTACCCATGGGCTGTTCCATTTCGTGCTCCTATTTTGAGAAATTTAGCACTTTTCTCGAATGGGTGGTACGGGTGGAGGCAGGGAACCGTTCCGTCGTTCACTACTTGGATGATTTCCTGTGTGTGGGGCCGGCTGATTCTGCGGACGATTGAGTGGGTGGCGGGCCACTTCGGGGTTCCGCTAGCTGTGGATAAGACGGAGGGCCCGGCGACGTGCTTGAGTTTCCTGGGACTGGAGGTCGACTCGGTGTTGGGTGAATGCCGGCTGCCTCGGGATAAGCTGGACAGGCTCAGAGGGGCGGTGGCTGCTGTGGCTGGGGCACGCAAGGTGACCCTGCGGCAGCTGCAGTCTTGATTGGGATGCTACATTTTGCATGCCGGGTCATTCCAATGGGGAGGGTCTTCAGTCGCAGCCTATCGGCTGCTACCGCGGGGGTGCGGTCCCCGCACCACTTCATCCGGGTGTCGGCGGCCATGAGGGCGGACTTGGGCATCTGGGATGCCTTCTTGCAGGATTTTAATGGGACGGTGTTCTTCCGGCAGGAGGGACAGTCGGCAGCTGAGCTTGAGCTGTTCACAGATGCGTCGGGCAGTGTGGGTTTTGGGGCATATTTCGGCGGGTACTGGTGCGCAGAGCGGTGGCCGGAGTCTTGGGGGTCGAGCCCACTTATGCGCAACCTGGCCTTCCTTGAATTATTCCCATTGGTCGTCGCAATGGCGCTGTGGGGCGACGGGTTGCGCGCTCGTAAGGTGGTCTTTTTCTCGGACAACATGGCGGTGGTACACGCAGTAAATCGTCAGTCCGAGGCTTCGAAGCCGGTGGTTAAGCTGCTAAGGCATTTTGTATTGCTGTGCATGTCTAGGAATGTTGTCTTCCGCGCGCGCCATGTTCCTGGGTATTTGAACGAGGTGGTTGATGCTCTGTCTCGTTTTCAGTGGTCCCGATTTTGGCTGGTGGCGCCGGGGGCATCGAAAGAAGGGCAGGGTTGCCCGGACGAGATATGGCAGCTGGGAGCATCCTGCTTGGAGGACTTGTGAAGGCTTCTCTGGCGCCGGCCACCTGGGCCTCATACAGTAAGGTTTGGGACTCTTGGGAACGGTCGCTGGATGGGTTGGCCGTGGATGACGGGGATGCGCTGCTGGATGCTTTCCTGTGGTACACCTGTCAGTTGCTGGCAAAGGGGGCGTCCCCTGCCGTGGTTGACAGGTCCATGGCGGCGATGGCGTTTTGGTTTCGGTGGCGCGGGAAGGAGGACTTTACCAAGACCTTCGTTATCAGGCAAGCCCTGAAAGGTTATCGCAAGGGACGCAGGTCGCCGGATACCAGGCGCCCGGTGTCAGTTAGGGTGTTGGGGGATTTGGTGGGTCTGTTGCCCGAGGTCTGTTTCGATGGGTTTGAGGTCTCTCTGTTCAAAACGGCGTTTCTCTTGGCGTTTTTTGGGGCGTTCCGCATTGGGGAGTTAGTGAGTGCTAATAAGGTGGTGCAGGGGGGCCTGCAATTTTCGGAGGTTCGTATTTTGGATAGGAAGGTGGTGGTGCACCTTGGCAGATCCAAAACGGATGTCCGCGGCGTGGGCCGGGACGTAACACTCTGGGCCTTGCCGGGATCGGCATTGTGCCCATTGGCCGCTATGGCGGAGTACCTGGCACGGAGGCCGGCGGTAAGGGGTTCCTTGCTGGTACATGCTGATGGATCGTCCCTTTCTCGGTTCCAGTTTACGAAGGTTTTTCGGTTAGGTCTGGATAAGTTGGGGCTTCGGGCTGAACGTTTTGGAACGCACTCATTCCGTATTGGGGCGGCCACGGAGGTCGCACGGTTGGGACTGGGGGATGAGGTCGTGAAACGGATAGGGAGATGGGAATCGGTAAGATTCCGTTCCTATGTACGGTTGGGTTTATTGGATTAAGGAAGTTGGGGTAATTAATAAATAAAAAAAAAATAAAAAAAGAATATATATATGCAAAGGAACACTGTAATGTTTTGGTTTGGGGTGGGGGTCTCTCTCGGAATTCCCTCACCGTTTGTTCTCTCCTCCCCAGGGCGGGTTGCATGGATCGTGGGCCATTCCTTTGTCTTCTGGGCCAAGAGGAGGGCCGCAGCTCGAGCACAAGGCCAGCAGCTGGGTTTTCCTGGGGGCCAGTTGGCGGTTCGATGGTTTAGGTATCGGGGGTTTTGCTGGGGGGATGTTTGTGGGGCGTTTATAGTGCATGCTAGGCAGATTAAGAGGGTAACGTTTATATATGAACAGGCTAAGACATATTTTAACGCAGGCAGGGTAATTACTTAAGGTAGTATTGTACTATTATTTAAAGTGAGTTAATGACCCTTGCTTACTCCGTATGGCAGAACTGAGAGTGCCACTAGGCTCATCCAATGACGAGATCAGGAAGGCGGGCAGTGACCACGAGAAGCGGTCACGTGTCCCGCCTGACACTAAGAGCGCGCCGCGCGTCTCGGGCGCACTCTTAACCCCTTAAGGACACATGACATGTCTGACACATCATGATTCCCTTTTATTCCAGAAGTTTGGTCCTTAAGGGGTTAAAGGGACAGTGGGGAGACAAAATTAGAATCAGTCTCCCATTGGCCCCTGTCATGCCACGTTCCCCATACACTCACGTTTTGGGGGCGTGGATATGACAGGGGCCAATCAAAGTGAACATTAGGGTATTTATACTCACCTGTTTCCTTTGCACCTTGCCCTATCGTGGTTTCTGTTCAGTTCCTTTTAGTGCTTGTTTCGTTCAGTTGGTTTTTTGGTGCTTGACCTTGGCTTTGTTCCTGACTCCGTTCTCTCTTTATCCTTGCTTGTTTATCCGCCGGTTTGTCCTCCTGTGTACCAGTCCCCGGCTTGTTCTACTTTACGCTGTCTCTCCGTCCCCTTGACCTCGGCTTGTTCTGGACTCTGTCTTTTCTTGTACTCGTCTAGTCCGGCCATTCTAAGGTCCGGTAAGACGAATCCTGTTTTCTTGTCTCTTGACTATCTGGACTATTCCTGCGTGTTGGGGTATATTACCGTGACATTACGATAGGGCCATGGACCCCGCAGGTCTAGGACAACAGATGGCCACTCATGAGGATAGATTCGCAGAACAGGATCACCGTATGGATCAAATGACTCAAGCCATCCAGACACTGTTATCCAGAACAGCTCCGGTACCTGTACCTGCACCTCCTGTAACCCCTGTACCAGACACAGCTAATATGCCTAATGCTTCAGCACATCTAACCCCGCCACCTAGGTATGGAGGGGACGCTAAGACATGTAGGGGATTCCTTAATCAAGTGGAATTCCACTTTGAAATGTACCCACGTTCATTTCCCACTGATAGATCTAAGGTGGGTTTTCTTATGCACCAGCTTACTGATAAGGCACTTGAATGGGCAAATCCTATTTGGGAGGCTAATGGACCTATGGTACACGATTTCAATAGCTTCCTCACAGCGTTTCGTAGAACATTTGACACGACTAAAAGGTCAAAGAATGCCGCCAGGGCGTTAATGAGAATTAAGCAAGGATCTAAATCTGTAGCCGATTATGCTATTCAGTTCCATACCCTTGCCTCACAGGTAGATTGGACTAACAATGGGCTTACTACTGCGTTTATGGAAGGCCTGTCTGAAACTATGTTGGATGAGGTAGCAGCTAAGGACCTCCCTGTACCCCTAGAGGACCTTATTGACTATATCATCAATATAGATAACAGGATCCGTGACAGGTTATATACCAAGTCCAGAAATAGACGCTTTGTCCCCGTTAATTCACCTAGAGCTGAGACTCCCGAGGGATCTAAAGGGTCAGAGGAGGAACCTATGCAGTTAGGGGTTGCTAAACTTACTGACACTGAAAAACTTTATAGGAAAAAGGAGGGACTTTGTCTTTATTGTGGTAGGAGGGGCCATATGAGACAAGAATGTCCCGTGCGTCCGGAAAACTATCGCACCTAAGACCGTATAGAGGACAGGCCTTGGGTGTGACATCAGAGTCTTCACATTTGCCTCTTAATAAATTGCTTCTCCCTGTTTCCCTGCACCTTGGTAGTAACTGCATAGCAGGGAATATACTAGCCCTGGTTGATTCCGGAGCGGCCGAAAACTTTATAGATTCCAGTTTTGTTAAGGAGAATAACATACCCACTAGAGAGAAGGAGACACCCTTAGCCGTTGAGGCCATAGATGGTAGACCATTATGCTCTCCAGTTATCACACATGAAACTGTACCACTACATATGTCTACAGGGGTGTTACACTCTGAAACCATTCGGTTTCAGATCATTACTTCTCCTTCCTCTCACCTCGTGTTAGGGTATCCTTGGTTGCGTACTCATAATCCCACTATTGACTGGGAGTCAGGACAAATAGTATCTTGGAGTGATGCTTGCCAAGAGTCTTGTATTGTTAAAATCACCCCTTTGAATTCTACTAATATTCCTCCCGTGCCTACTGTTATACCCCCTCAGTACTTGTCTCTTAAATCTGTTTTTGATAAAAGGGAGGCTGAAAAGTTGCCACATCACAGGCCTTACGACTGCGCTATTAATTTACTACCTGGTACTATGCCTCCCAAAGGGAGAATATATCCTTTGTCTCCTCAGGAGAATCTTGTTATGGAGGAATATATTAAGGAATCTTTACAAAAGGGATTTATAAGAAGATCCTCTTCCCTGGCAGGGGCTGGTTTCTTCTTTGTATCCAAGAAAGATGTCGAATTAAGGCCTTGTATTGACTATAGGGGCCTTAATAAAATCACCGTCAAAAATGCGTACCCCATACCTTTGATCACGGAACTATTTGATAGGCTTAAACATGCCACGGTTTTTACTAAATTGGACCTTAGGGGTGCTTACAATCTCATACGTATCAAAAAGGATCACGAATGGAAGACCGCATTCAATACCAGGAGTGGTCACTCCGAATATACTGTGATGCCCTTTGGCCTTTGTAACGCCCCAGAAGTTTTTCAAGAATTTATTAATGATGTCCTACGTCAGTATATACACACATTCGTAATAGTATACTTGGACGACATATTAATTTATTCTACTGATTTACAGACTCATCACATGCATGTTAAATTAGTGTTGAGAACTCTTCTTGTTAACGGTTTCTATTGCAAACTCGAAAAATGTTCATTTGATCAATCAGAAGTCCAATTCTTGGGTTATATAATCTCTGCTAAGGGTTTTCGTATGGATCCCAAGAAACTTTCTGCCATCATGGAATGGCCTCTACCTCAGGGTTTGAAAGCCATTCAGCGTTTTCTGGGTTTATCAAATTATTATAGGCGTTTTATTAAAGGGTTTTCTGCCATTGTAGCACCTATAACCAGAATGACCAAAAAGGATGGTAATACTCATGTCTGGAAACCAGAAGCACTTGAGGCCTTTGAATTCCTGAAGGCTTAATTTGCTTCTGCCCCTATTTTGCAGCATCCTGTCCCTTCCCTACCCTTTATTCTTGAAGTTGATGCTTCTGAGATTGGGGTAGGTGCTGTCTTGTCTCAAAGAGATTCACCTGATAAGCCGTTACACCCTTGTGGCTTCTTTTCCAGACAGATGTCCAAAGCAGAAAAGAATTATGATGTAGGCAATCTCGAACTCCTTGCTATCATTTTGGCGGTACTAGGGATCCCATCCTCATTTTAACGGATCACAAAAACCTCTCCTACCTTAGTGAAGCAAAAAGATTGTCTTCTAGGCAGGCCAGGTGGTCTCTGTTTTTGTCTCGTTTTAATTACATAATCACATACAGACCAGGTGATCGTAATACTAAAGCTGACGCTCTGTCCAGACAATTCGAGACTACTGACAAACTAGAAATTGATGTTACCCCTGTCATTCCTCCCGACAGAATAATGGCTACTACTGTTCTTTCTATTTCTTCTTCCCTCTTACAAGCTATACAGGCTAAACAAAACATGGCTCCTGGAGAGAGGCCTGCTGATAAACTGTTCGTTGATATCCCCGAGAGACGGGACATTATGTCATTGTATCATGACACAAGAACTGCTGGGCACCCTGGTATTTCTAAAACGTTATCAGCAGTTTCTAGATATTTCTGGTGGGCTTCCTTACGCAAGGACGTCACCGATTATGTTAATGCCTGTACTACTTGTGCCAGTATGAAGTCCTCCCACAGAGTTCCTTGTGGGTTGTTGCATCCGTTGCCCATACCCGAGAGGCCTTGGTCCAATCTATCCATGGATTTTATTGTTGAATTACCCCCTTCGAATGGTAAAACTGTCATCCTGATGATAGTGGATCATTTTTCTAAGATGGCTCATTTTGTGTCTCTTGTCAAATTGCCCTCATCCAAGGAACTTGCCTCTATCTTTGCCAGGGAGGTGTTTCGGTTGCATGGTATTCCCACTTCGATCGTGTCCGATAGGGGTAGCCAGTTTATCTCCAGATTCTGGAAAGCATTTTGTTCAGAGATGGGTATTTCTTCCGCTTACCACCCCCAGTCTAATGGAGCTGCTGAACGTGCCAACCAATCTCTAGAGCAGTATCTTCGTTGTTTCCCACCATCAGAACAATTGGGCTGACCTTCTTCTTTGGGCTGAGTTTGCTCGTAATAATGCTGCTCATGAATCCTCCGGTAACAGCCCTTTTTATGTTGTTTATGGCCGGCATCCCGTGGTTCTTCCAGCTGCATTCTCCTTACAGGGCATGACAGCTCTGGACGAACATTTGGCTGGTTTACGTAATACTTGGGAGCAGGTTCAGTGTTCTTTGGTGGATTCTGCTGCTCGCCAGAAGGTTCAGGCAGACAAGCATCGCAGGGCGGCTCCATCCTATGCTGTGGGGGACCGGGTTTGGCTTTCTACTCGCAATATTCGTCTTCGTGTACCTTCTATGAAGTTGGCTCCTCGTTTTATTGGTCCTTTTCGTATCTTGCATGTGGTTAATCCTGTTTCGTATGCCTTGGATCTTCTTAGGAATCTACGCATTCCTAACGTGTTTCATACCTCCTTGTTAAAACCCCTTCTGTGCAACCGTTATACTCGGCATGTTCCTCCTCCCCCTCCGGTTTCTGTGGAGGGCCGTGAGGAATTTGAAGTGGCTGCTATACTCGACTCTCGTTTTCTTCGGGGTCGCCTCCAATATCTGGTACATTGGAAGGGCTATGGGCCTGAGGAACACAGTTGGATTTCCGCTGGCGCTGTTCACGCTCCTCGCCTTGTGCGTTCTTTCCACGCTCGCTTTCCTGCCAGGCCTGCTCCTCCCCGCCCAGTGGGCGTGTCTTCTGGGGGGGGTACTGTAGCAGTACTTACCCTCTCCAGGGGCCGGCCGGGGTCCTCTCTTCTCGCCGCGCGCGGTCCTGCTCCTGCACGAGCCGCGCGCGGCTCATCCAACGACGAGATCAGGAAGGCGGGCAGTGACCGCGAGAAGCGGTCACGTGTCCTGCCTGACACTAAGAGCGCGCCGCGCGTCTCGGGCGCGCTCTTAAAGGGACAGTGGGAGACAAAATTAGAATCAGTCTCCCATTGGCCCCTGTCATGCCATGTTCCCCATACACTCACGTTTTGGGGGCGTGGATATGACAGGGGCCAATCAAAGTGAACATTAGGGTATTTATACTCACCTGTTTCCTTTGCACCTTGCCCTATCGTGGTTTCTGTTCAGTTCCCTTTAGTGCTTGTTTCGTTCAGTTGGTTTTTTGGTGCTTGACCTTGGCTTTGTTCCTGACTCCGTTCTCTCTTTATCCTTGCTTGTTTATCCGCCGGTTTGTCCTCCTGTGTACCAGTCCCCGGCTTGTTCTACTTTACGCTGTCTCTCCGTCCCCTTGACCTCGGCTTGTTCTGGACTCTGTCTTTTCTTGTACTCGTCTAGTCCGGCCATTCTAAGGTCCGGTAAGACGAATCCTGTTTTCTTGTCTCTTGACTATCTGGACTATTGCTGCTATGTTTCACTAAGGGTTTATCCAGCCTCTAGTAGCTGTCTCACTGACAGCCGCTAGAGGCGCTTCCGTGATTCTCACTGTGAAAATCACAGTGAGAAGACGCTGGACGACCATAGGAAAGCATTGAGTAATGCTTTCTTATGGGCGGTTTGAATGCATGCGCGGCTCTTGCGCATTTGGAGCTGAGAGGCGGATCGGGGCAGAAAGATCCCCAGCGACAAGGGAGCCCGGCGCTGGAGAAAGGTAAGTGCTGAAGGGGTTTTAACCACACACACACACACACTCTCACGAACAGACGCATACACTGTAGCTAACAGACACACACATTTACTGACAGACACACACTCATTGACAGACAGACATACATGCACACTCAGTGACAGACAGACACACATACACACTCACTTACAAAATATACACTCTCACTAACAGACACCAAACAGACACACACTAACAGACACACACAAACTAACACACTCAGTAACAGACACACACAGTAACACTCACTGACACACAAACTAACACACACACTGACACTCACTAGCAGACACACACTCGATAACACAGTAACACACACACAGTAACACACAAAAACAAACACACTCACTGACACTCAACAGACACACACAAACTAACACACAACTAACACACTCAGTAACAGACACACACACACAGTAACACACACACACTGACACACACACACTGACACACAAAAACTAACACACACTAACACTTGTATTAAAATTTAATCCCCCAGCCTCCCTACCATTTGCGGTCCAGTGGGGCTGCTGGGCGGCCGGTCCTGATGGTGCCTGCGGGTGCACACGAGGAAACTGGGCAGAGAGCAGTCAGGGGAGAATGCTCCCTCGCTCGCGCCAACACCACTGCCAGCCTTGGGGGGCCCTGAGGTGTCCAGCTCCTGGGACCCCCAGGAGAAGAGGCTGGCAAACTGGGCGCAGGGAGTCATGGAGGGTGGGGGATAAAAACCCGCTAACAGTTTCATTGATATGCTTTCTTGAAGAAGTGAGCTTTCTTGAATAAGTGGAGACTGGGTGAAATTCTTACAGAGAAGGGAAGGGAGTTCCACAGAAGAGGTGCAGCCCTGGAAAAGTCTTGGAGGCGAGCGTTAGAGGTGGGAGTACGGACAGAGAATATACGTAGGTCTTTGTCAGAGCGTAGGGGCCTTGATGGGACATACTTGTGTATTAGGGAGGATAGGTAGGTTGGAGCAGCATTATGTAGGGACTTGTAAGCAAGCACTAGAATTTTAAATTGAGCCCTATATCTAACTGGAAGCCAATGCAGGGACTGACAGAGCAGGGAGGCGTGGGAGGTGCGAGCGGACAGGAAAATGTGCCTTGCCGCTGCATTCATTATAGATTGCAACGGTGCAATCTGGGAACACGTAAGACCACTGAGAAGAGTATTGCAGTAGTCCAGGGGAGAGAGAACAAGAGCATGGACCAGCACCTTAGCGGCATTCCGGGGTTAAATAGGGGCGGATGCGCGCTATGTTTTTGAGATGGAAGCGACAGGATATACACACACTGACACATATGCACATACAAAACACACAGACAAACATATTAACATGTACAAAGATACACAATGACAGACACACATACTGACAACATACAGATACACATATACTGACACTGACACACATACAGATACAGAAGCACACATTGACAGTTTCCTACCTTTCAGGTGCAGGAGGGTGGATTCCCTGGGGTCCAGTCTGCAGGCTGTGGCTGTTGGGACTTAGATGACTCTCTCTGTCAGCACCCCATCCTCTCTGCCTTCTGCCTTCTCGACTATCTGGGAGGAAGTGAAAAGCTCTCACTTATTCCAATGCTGCAGATAAGAAAGGAGCTGGTGGCGCTGTTAAAAGGCCACAGTGCCAAACCAAGCCCCTGCTGAACATACTAGACTTTTGTACAAATCTCTTTTAGCTACATTGAAGGAATCAAATCAATTTATTGGGCCATAGACTGATAGGCAAAGGCGGAACAACCACCACTGCAGATGGTACACCTGAGAGTCTGCAGTAGGGGAGAGTCTGATAGGGGTAGGCAGGTGATTCAAAAAAAGCCGCCTGTGAGAAGTCTTGCAAGCGCGAGTTAGCAGTAAGGGTGCGAGCAGAGGACAGGAGGTGGTCACCGACAGAGCGGAGAGAAGGAAAATGGACATATCTATGAATCAGTGAGGAAATGTAGCAGGGGCTAGAGTTGTTTAGGGTTTGATAGGTAAGGGTTAGTATTTTGAATTCACACCTATAGGATACAGGAAGCTACTGTAAGGATTGATAGAGGGGCGAGGTATGAGAGGAGCGACAGGTGAGAAAGATCAGCCTGGTTGTAGCATTCATTACAGATAGTAATGGGGCAGTTCAGCTTCTGGGGAGACCAACTAGGAGAGAATTTACCAACTATGCAAGAAATTACTGAAGCATGAACAAGCATCTTGGCAGCATCTTGTGTAAGAAAGGGGTGGATGCAAGCAATGTTTTTTAGGTGGTTTCAACAGGTTTTAGCAACATACTGAATATAAGGTGCAAAGGTGAGGCCAAGATCAAAGATTACACCAGGAGAACAAGCTTACAAAGATGGACTGATCCAAGTATTATCAACTTGCAGAAGAGCGAATGAGGGGTTTCAGCATTATGAAGAGGAAAAATAAGAAGTTCTGTTTTAGAGAGATTGAGTTTCAGAAAGCAGGAGTACATCCAAGCAGTGAATGAAGAAAGGCAAGGGGTGACACGTTGTAGGACAGCAGGGAAGAGATCAGGGGATTAGAATTATATCTGGGTGTCATCGACATACAGTTGGTAACGGAATCCGAATGAATTAATGAGCTTGCCGAGAGAGGCAGTTTAAAGAGACAACAGATGGGGACCAAGAACAGATCCTTGAGGGACTCCAAACGAGACCAGAAAAGGTGGTGCCATTTTAAAAGGAGACACTGAGTGAGCATTGGGAGAGATTGGAGGAGAAGCACGAGAGGACAGTGTTACAAAGACCGAGGGATTAAATGGTTTGGAGAAGAAGGGTATGATCAAAAGTGTCAAAAGTGGCAGAAAGGTCAAGAAGAATTAATATGGAGTAGTGGCCTTTTGATTTGGCTGCAGTTAGGTCATTTGTGACTTTAGTCAGAGCAGTCTCAGTAGAGTGGAGGAGGTGGAAGCCAGACTGAAGAGGGTTGAGAAGAGAGTTAGAGTTGAGGAACCAAGTCAAATGAGTAAAGACTAGTCTTTCTAGAAGCTTTAAGGAAAAAGGGGGCAGGAATATGGGATGATAGTTGGAAGGGCAGGATGGATCTAGGGATGGATTTTTTGGATGGGTATGATAGTAGCACATTTAAGAGGAGTAGGAACAACGCCAGACGTTGTTTAGCGAGTAACTGTTGAGAAATAGGGTGTTTTTTTCAGTGGGAAATGTCCAGCATTTTCGCTCTGTCCCAATATCTGGATCTATGGTATAACCTGACATTAACATGTACTCTTAGATTGTTGCTCTTTTTATACTATTTTGTTGAATAAAGCTTGAGCCCAGTGAAACAAAACACCAATTACCTGTTGCTTTTCAAGATGACTGCTGTCTTAAGGAAGGATATAATGGCACCGGAAGCAGACACCTCCATGCCTAGCCCAGAGATAAACTGCTAAAATGTCTAATTTCTAAGCAAACATGTATTCTACACTCAAAGCTACAAGAGTAACACACCTCATGGTTCCGGGAAGTTACAGACAGTGTCTAAGGAGATCACAATGAGGTTGGATGCACTGGCTCCTTGAGGTGCTCCTTACCTTCAAAACCAATTATAATGTCATAGACTTCATGTTCAGTGTCCTAGGGAATGTGCTTCACTACAAAAGTCAAAAGATTCCCACTTAATAACATTGAGATTTTTACAAGCTATAATATGCATGGTAGGACTTAGTAGATTTGAGATCCGCTTGAGTAAACTCTTTTTAATCTGGATACTGCAAGCAAGTGAGTGTGCCACTTTCACATAGAGCATCAGAGCTAACGTGTGGGACTGTTATTTTCCATCAGTAAGTATTGCATGAGTTGTTCCTTTTTGTGATATCCAGTTTGATTTTATGCTTATGTATGCTCTTTATTTATATCTCTGCGATTGTACTCACCTGCTATGTATACAATTTTACTGTTTTATTATAAATCTGACAACAATTAATACTAAAATATATATATGGTCAAGGAGGTGGATTGGACTAGTGGGCAAATGCAAACCTTCTTTCCACCCATAAAATCCACCCTCTGAATTAATTATGCATGATTCCACCAACAGATGGGCCTGTAGTATGTAGAGGCCATCCACTCATAGCAAGAATCATCAAACTAACTTAATGTTTGATAAATATTTTTGTAACTCATTACTTTCTTCCCAATAATCTTTTCTCCATCCTCTTTCATGAAACCTCAAATCCCATTGATTGATCTACCGAATACCGAACACCCCCTGGCTCATTAAACATCAAAGAAACCACAGACTTAAGTGCTCTCTCTGTGTGGCTGCCATTCGTATAACCGAACGCCACGTGTTGGAGAAAATGGTGACCATCTTGTTGCACGAACACAGGCAGCGGGATCTGGTCATCAAGGGTCTGGAACTATAAGTCGTACACTCGACTGCACAAACACTGGTTAAAACATACAACCGCCTCCATCTGTCCTCGACAAGCGTGGAAATCGCTGTTCGGTAGGTTTGTTTTCATGAACAAGGCAAACAAACGCTACCTATGAGCCAGGGGAACACTTCGATAGTTTGTTCATATGCAACGCCTGAAAGTGACCGACCACTACCACTGAATTTCTAGAACTCATTTGAGCAGACGCCTCGGGTGCGGTCGGTCAAAACTTTGCCCCGGTGGCGATTCGGCTGTGTTTATGGATCTGAGCACTATTTGGACAACCTGGGCACTCAGATCCAGGCTAAACAGGGATTGTGAAGAGTTGCACTTCGCCACTGGGTTCTGGAGTGGCCTGCTTGCCAGCCTCTTGTCCTGTGGGCTTATTGTAATTTAAGACACTGTTCAAGGCCCTTCAAAAACTATTGGAAAGGATCTGCACTTTCGGATACAGCCGAAGTGCCGAAGTAGTCGAAGTGGCCGCCATTCGACATACGAACATATGGTGACGGCCATTTTAATTCAGTCGAACGCGTTCAGCTGTGTTTGGTCGTCGAGTTCATGGAACCCAAATCGGACACGCAACGGCACGAACAGAGCTGAACTTTACCTTCTGCAAACTTCGCCACTTTAAAGGTAGTCGAACGGTGTTCGACAAATCGAACGCCACTTTAACTTTGACTATGTCAGGGTACCTGAAGCCTCTACCTCTAAGAGAGGTAGAGACTTAGAAGTTTATCCGTCCGGACGGCATGTCTCCTCGGTTCCTCGCGGTTCACCCGGTCTTGCAAACGCCGGCCGCGAGGGAGCCACTTCCTTTTATAGCAGGAGGCTCAGAGGCCGACGTCATGACGCCAACCCGGAACACCCTGTCACTCAAATCAGTGGAGACGAATCAGGACTCGCCGGAGGCGTGTCTTCTCTCCCTAACCAGCATACTTAACAGTGGCTATCTCATTTACTCATTGCCCTGTCGTGGTTCTAGTCCGCCTAGTCACACAGTGCTTTGTTATTCTCTTGTCTTTTGGTTCCGACCCGGCTTTGATATTTACTCTCCTGTCTTTCTGTTATCCTTGACCCGGCTTGTCTCTCGCTTACCTGTCTTCTCGTTCCCTCGACCTCGGCTTGTCTCTGACCATTCTATCGTAGTTATACGTTAAGTCCGGCCATTCTAAGGACCGGTATACGTATCTGCTACTCTTTGTACTCTGCGTGTTGGATCCCTGACCCGATCCTGACATTACGACAGGGCCATGGATCCTGCAGGTACAAATTGTCAGCTTGGTTCTCCTGATCCTAGGTTTGACGCCATGGATCATAGGATGGATCAGATGGCTCTAGCACTACAGGCGCTGCTGTCTCGTCCTATTAATCCACCTGAAGAGATGCGTAATATGTCTGCTTCTTCTGTGGGTTCAGGGCTAGAGGTAGCTACTGTAGGTGCTTCTTCCCGAGTTACCCCACCTGTACGTTATGCTGGTTCCCCTGAAAGGTGTCGTGGCTTTTTGAACCAGATTAGTATTCATTTCGAACTACAGCCTCGTTCATACCCTACTGATAGGGCAAAAGTGGGATTTATTATTACCTTACTCATTGAGAAAGCTCTGAGATGGGCTAATCCGTTGTGGGAGAATGATAATCCATTAGTCTATAACTATAATGCCTTTGTAGCTGTTTTTAAAAGAACTTTTGATCCCCCTGGCAGGAAGGTCAATGCAGCCAGATTACTGTTGCGCCTTAGACAAGACAACCAAACACTTGTGGATTACGCACTAGAGTTCAGGTCTTTGGCGGCAGAGGTAAAATGGAATGAACAGGCCTATATAGACGTATTCTTAAATGGATTATCTGATGTAATACTTGATGAGGTAGCGACAAGAGAGCTTCCCGAGAATCTGGAGGACTTAATTTCCTTTATCTCTCGTATTGACGAACGTCTAAGGGAGAGACAAAATACTCGAGGTAGAACCGGTAAATCCTCCTTTACACTAGCACCATCATTTCAAATTTCTGAAACCAAAAATCCACAGGTTTCAGAACCTATGCAGTTAGGCCTTACTCGTCTATCAGAAGAGGAGAGACAGTACAGGAGAAGGGAGGGACTGTGTATGTATTGTGGGGCCAGAGGTCATGTACGTTTGAGCTGTCCCAGTCGTCCGGGAAACGCTCGCACCTAAGTTTCTCTAGAGGACAGACCTTGGGTGTTTCGATTTTGTCCTCTACTCATAACTACAAAGAACATAGACTCCTATTACCGGTCTCTTTAACTTGGGAGAAGGGAACTTTAGAGACTATGGCATTGATAGACTCCGGCGCTGCTGAGAGTTTTATCGACCAAGAGTTTCTCACCAAACACACTATCCCATCCCAGTTAAGGAAGACACCCTTGGCTGTTGAAGCCATTGATGGTAGACCTTTAGTTGAGCCTGTGATTTTCCGGGAGACCATACCTCTTTACTTAACTACTGGTATTCTACACAAGGAGGAAATATCCCTACTACTCATTTCATCTCCTTCTGTTCCCATAGTCCTGGGATACTCCTGGCTTAAGAGACATAACCCCGTTATAGATTGGAGATCAGGGGAGATAGTTTCGTGGGGTCAGGATTGTCAAGAGAATTGTTTAAAGAAGGTGTCACCTCTTTGTAGTGTCAACTCACTTAATAACGCTACCGACTCTACCAAGGTACAGATACCGTCCCTGTATCAAGATTTAAAGGCAGTATTTGACAAAGGAAAGGCTGATACCTTACCACCACATAGGCCTTTTGATTGCAAAATTAATTTACTTTCTGGTACCATGCCCCCCAGGGGTCATGTATACCCTTTGTCTACGAATGAAAACTTAGTTCTAGAGGAGTATATTCGTGAGAACCTAGACAAGGGGTTCATTAGAAGATCCTCCTCTCCTGCTGGGGCTGGATTTTTTTTTGTTAAAAAGAAGGATGGTTCTTTAAGACCCTGCATTGACTACCGAGGTCTTAACAAGATAACCATCAGAAATGTATATCCGATTCCCTTGATCACCGAGCTTTTTGATCGATTAAAAAGTTCTAAAATTTTCACTAAGTTAGACCTTAGAGGTGCTTATAATTTGGTGAGAATTCACGACGGTGACGAGTGGAAAACTGCATTCAATACTCGTTATGGGCACTATGAGTATACTGTAATGCCTTTTGGTCTCTGCAATGCCCCGGCGGTATTTCAGGACCTTATTAATGAGGTTCTTAGGGAGTTTCAAGATGACTGTGTGATTGTATACCTTGATGATATACTTATACATTCCAGGGATATTGAGACTCACCACGGACAAGTCAGAAGGGTTTTACACAAACTCCTTCAGCATGGCTTATACTGCAAACTGGAGAAATGCAGCTTTGACCAATCACAAACTACCTTTCTTGGTTATGTGATTTCTGGGGAAGGGTTTGAAATGGACCCGGAGAAGCTCCAATCCATATTAGATTGGCCTTTACCTAAGGGTCTCAAGGCTATTCAGAGATTTATTGGTTTCTCCAATTACTACAGACGTTTCATTAAGGGATACTCCTCTATCATTGCTCCCATCACCAATATGACCAAACAAGGGGCTGACACTAAGAATTGGTCTACTGAAGCACTTCTGGCTTTTAAGACACTCAAGGAGCTGTTTGCTTCCGCACCAATTTTAGTTCACCCTGATACTACACTACCTTTCCTACTCGAAGTTGACGCTTCTGAGACAGGTATAGGTGCTGTTCTGTCCCAAAGGTTGGGTGTAGATAAACCATTACATCCTTGTGGATACTTTTCCAAAAAGTTGTCAGGTACTGAAAGCAGATATGACATTGGTGACAGGGAACTACTAGCGGTTATAATGGCCTTGAAGGAGTGGAGACATTTATTGGAGGGTACTTTGCATCCTGTTACTATTTTGACAGATCATAAAAACTTATCCTATATTGGAGAGGCTAAACGACTATCATCTAGACAGGCTCGTTGGTCCATATTTCTCACTCACTTCAACTACGTACTCACATATAGGCCAGGTTCTAAGAATTCTAAAGCCGACGCCTTATCTCGCCAGTATGAACCTGCTGCCGTATCTGAGCCGGTTTTGTCCTCTATAGTACCCAAGTGTAACATTATTGCTAACACTACTCTCAAAGTCCATTCTCCGCTACTTGATCAGATAAGGAGCTTGCAGCATCTGGCACCTAGACTGACTCCGGCTTCCAGACTTTTCGTTCCTCCTGAACTCCAATTGGAGCTCTTACAGTGTCTTCACGAGAGTAAGGTGGCCGGTCATCCGGGTGTTCGCAAGACGTATTCTTTGATCTCCAAAGATTTCTGGTGGCCTTCGCTACGGAAGGATATTAAGGATTTTATCGGAGTTTGTGTGGTCTGTACTAAAACTAAATTACCGCATTCGCTTCCTTGTGGTCTTCTGCAGCCTCTGGAAATTCCTGGCAAACCTTGGTCCTGTGTGGCAATGGACTTTATTGTGGATTTGCCTGTTTCTAAAAAGCACACTGTTATCCTCACCGTAGTCGATAGGTTTACCAAGATGGCACATTTCGTACCGTTGCCTAAACTTCCGATTTCTCCTGAATTGGCGGAAATCTTTGCTAAAGAAATTTTTCGCTTGCATGGGATTCCCTCGGAGATCACTTCTGATAGAGGCTCCCAATTTGTTTCACGCTTCTGGAGATCATTCTGTTCTCAATTAGGCATCAAATTGAATTTTTCCTCCGCCTATCATCCTCAGTCTAACGGAGCTGCCGAGCGTACCAACCAGAAGATTGAGCAATACCTACGTTGTTTTGTTTCCGAACACCAGGACGATTGGGTCGGTTTGATTCCTTGGGCGGAGTTTGCGCACAACAATCTCGTTTGTGACTCTACGCATTCAAGCCCCTTCTTCATGAACTATGGCTTTCACCCATCTATTCTTCCCTCGGTTTCTCCTTCCCAAGGAGTGCCGTCGGTTGATGTCCATGTGGCCAATTCGAGGAAGTTGTGGGATCAGACTCGACAGATTCTTCTACACAATTCTATGCTGGTTAAGAAACATGCTGACAAACGTAGAAGGGCGGCTCCGAATTTTGTTCCAGGCGATAGAGTTTGGTTGAGTACTAGGAATATTCGCCTTAAAGTTCCTTCCATGAAATTCGCTCCTCGTTATATTGGTCCCTACAGGATCTTGACTCGAATTAATCCAGTGGCGTATCGTCTAGCTCTCCCAGCCGCTTTACGCATCCCAAACTCCTTTCACGTGTCATTGCTGAAACCTCTAATCTGTAACAGATTCTCCTCCACAATCGCCCCTCCGCGCCCTGTTCAGGTGGAGGGTCAGGAGGAGTATGAGGTTAACTCCATTATTGATTCTCGTGTCTCCCGGGGGAGAGTACAATATTTGGTTAACTGGAGGGGTTATGGTCCTGAGGAGAGGAGTTGGGTACCACAAGAGGATGTTCATGCTCCTCACCTTCGCAGGGCATTTCACTCTCGCTTTCCATCTCGCCCCGGCTCCTTCCGCCCGGTGGGCGTATCTGAGAGGGGGGGTACTGTCAGGGTACCTGAAGCCTCTACCTCTAAGAGAGGTAGAGACTTAGAAGTTTATCCGTCCGGACGGCATGTCTCCTCGGTTCCTCGCGGTTCACCCGGTCTTGCAAACGCCGGCCGCGAGGGAGCCACTTCCTTTTATAGCAGGAGGCTCAGAGGCCGACGTCATGACGCCAACCCGGAACACCCTGTCACTCAAATCAGTGGAGACGAATCAGGACTCGCCGGAGGCGTGTCTTCTCTCCCTAACCAGCATACTTAACAGTGGCTATCTCATTTACTCATTGCCCTGTCGTGGTTCTAGTCCGCCTAGTCACACAGTGCTTTGTTATTCTCTTGTCTTTTGGTTCCGACCCGGCTTTGATATTTACTCTCCTGTCTTTCTGTTATCCTTGACCCGGCTTGTCTCTCGCTTACCTGTCTTCTCGTTCCCTCGACCTCGGCTTGTCTCTGACCATTCTATCGTAGTTATACGTTAAGTCCGGCCATTCTAAGGACCGGTATACGTATCTGCTACTCTTTGTACTCTGCGTGTTGGATCCCTGACCCGATCCTGACAGACTATTTGCACGAACGGCCCCAGTTCGTGCATTCGAACGGAACTTAGTAATGGAAATAGACCGCCCGCACAGGCTAATTCTCTGGAACTGTTTTGGGGCATGAAAATGTTTGTGTGGTTGGTCAAATGTGACTTCCACAAAACTTTTGAACCCCTGCTCTGATCTGGGTGATTTTTGGATATGTTGTTCACCCAGATCAGGGCTATCCAGGGGTGTATAATTGTGGGGATATGTTTGAGTTTTGGGGTGTTTCTGAACTTTGGGTAAAAATGTATATTTTCTGCTTGTGGATAATTAGGTTATTCCATTAGCTAGCTTAATTATATCACAGGCAGAGGGGAGGGATTGCTGACTGTATGTGGGAGTGTTACTGTGTTAATTAATGTTCCTATTAGTTTGTGTCCCTTTTGTCCCTGTGTTCCATCAGGTCCAGGGGGTGTGCCTCTGGCCTGAAAACGTGTATAAAAGAAATGCCTTTGTGCTCAATAAACCAGACCTTCTTACCCTCAACTCGCAGCCTCGTCTCGTGTTGTAGGGAACAGCTATACCTGCTATATCACTGCTAGCTCTTGTAAGAGCTCTCTCTTCAGCTATACAGCTATACTCTCCAGGAGGAGAGGTCCTTCCCTCAGCTATACTCTCCTGGAGGAGAGGTCCTTCCCACACAGTCCTGGGTCCAGAGGTTGGACCAGGGTGGGAAGGAGACAGCGAGACCCCAACTAAGCTACGGTGGTTCGTGGAGTCTGCGGTGGCTATGGTGTCCAGTGCGGTGCTGATGGTCCTTCGTAAACGCTAGGAGCATCGATTGGCGGATGGTCCGTCACAGGGATATAATATTTGTGGGGCTTCCTATGTGTCTTATATGTATTTTTAATATTTTTTTGTGACTAAAAGTTTTATTTGTCACCACATAAAAGTCACTTGCATCAAGATATGCATGCAGCAATGGTAACAATCGTTTTTTGAAAGCGTACACTAACTTTGTAGACAGCCATGCAGGGCTGATAGAGCATCAACGAGAATAATAAAAGAAAAACATAAACTGGGACCCTTGAGTCCTTAACAGAAGCCATCAGGTACTTATAAATGGGTAGTGTATTCCCTCTAAAATATTACCTCCTTCCCATTGGCATATGCCTCGATCTCTAATCAAGCCATAATAACAGTACAAACATTCACGTAGGCCTGAGTGAAAGTCGACAATAACGAGGGAATCATAGACATAAGCAGATGGTATGAGCACTATAAAATGGTGTCCCTATCCCTGCTAACCCAGTCCATCTTCTCAGGCCAGACGCTACCCATGAGCCAGTGGATACAACTATTTCGTCCTCTCCTTAGCCCTATGCGTGTCATGGGTCAGGGAATGGGTGAGGTCACTACGATGGTCAGTAGGTCAACTATCCAGCCCGCTCCAGCACCTCAACATCTGCCAGAAGGTGTGTCACATCTCACCCAGCTGTCGGCTTTGTCCCACCGGTGACCCAGGGCCTATCCTCTTCTCCATCCATCTCTTCCGTATCTCCATCGTTGGCCCTATTCCCTCAACTGTGTCTGTAGGAGAGTGGTACATCAACAATGTTTGAAAGTCTGGGTGGGAAGCATCAAGCAGCCAATGAGTCCAAATATCTGTGTATAATTGTGTGCGGCCCTGGGCCGCAAGGGTCAGTTACTCCAAATACTTAGGCCCCCCATTTTGTCAAACCATAACCATAGTGTTAGGGGTGGGGGTTCCTCTTTTTTCCAGTAGAGGGGGATGACCTGTTTGGATGTGTACATGGATGGACATGGATCTCTTGTATTTAGCAGTTGGAGTGGTAGTGTGATGCAGGAGGAATTGTTCCGGTTGGAAAGGAGGTGGTTTATCGGAAAATTTCCCTAAAAATGTGCAAATTGCCCTCCAGAAGGGTTGAATTTTAGGGCATTCCAACCATATGTGCATGAATGTGCCCAGTGCGGTTTGGCAGCGCCAACAGTTGCCATCTACAGCAGGGTTGATCTACTGGAGGAGGAGCAGTGTTTTCTACCATTGAGTAAAATCTTTGTAAGCTGTCTTTTGGGTTCTGCTAGCTAATGCGCAGTGTCTAGGTCTCAAATTTTCCCCCATTGGGTGTCTGTGAGGGTTTTCTCAAGGGCCTCTTTCCACTTCCCCATGTAGCTAGGTGCCGGTATACTCCCTTGTGTTTGGAGTAGGGAGTACAGGTAAGAGACTGCGTGTGGTTGTGGGGCAGGGTCTATGCAATTTTATTTGAAGGGGGTGAGAACCCTATGCCGATCTGGTTGTTGAGGTATGTGGGTGAGGTTCCTTTTCAGTTGTTCATACTTGAACATATGCATGAATGTCCCCCAGTAAGTCCCCTAGGGTCTTATGTCTTTTATCTTTAATCATGTTGTGGACCTGAACCTGAGCATGCGGGAAAAAGCATGCGAGTGGTCTGTTCCCTAAGCCCGGTGGGAAGGCAGGATTTTTGGTGAGGGGATGCAGATGGGACAGGAAGGATGAAAGGCCTAGTTTGGGGGCCAGTCCGTGCCAGATTTCGAGAGTAGCCTGACACATGACTGTTGGTTCGTTAAGACCTTACGCGTTCCATGTGACATCCAAACTAAAGTTTGCAAGGAGCCTTCTCTTTGGTGTTGCTCAATTTTCTTCCATAGTTTGGTTACCCCTCCCTTGACCCAGTCTAGTACTCTTTGCAGGTGGGTGGAGTGGTAGTATAGTAGAAAGTAAGGGACTGCCAATCCCCCCCTCCGCCTTTGGTCTGGTCAGAATATGGTAACGTATCCAGGGTTTCTGAGAGCCCCATATATATTTTATTAGAAGTGATTTTAGGGATGTGAAGTACGCAGTTGTGTGGTAGAATGTTCATCTTGGTCATCGCATTGCGTCCCAGCCAGGATGTGTGGCAGCATCCTATCTGCCAGGTTTTTCTGGAACGTGGCCAGCAGTGGAGTAAAGTTTGTCTCGTACATTTGAGTGAGGTCCCTAGTTATCCAGATCCCCAAGTACTTAACAGCTTTCTCTGACCATTGGAATTGCAAGTTCCCACTCACAGTGGCCACCCTGACCGAATGCCCCAAGATGTCGACTTAGTGTAATTATTTTTAAAGTTAGATAGGTCTCCGTAGCACCTGAACTTGCATGAGGTTAGGCAGTGTAATCTCTGGGGACGCCACAAAAAACAGGAAGTCATCCACATAAACAGCTACCTTATGCATCTCAGTCCCCACCTGAATTGCTTGGATGTCCGGGTTCCTCCTCACTGCCTGCATGAATGGTTCAAGTGCCAGGACAAAGAGCAGCGATGAGAGCAGGCAGCGGATGTGGAATGGTTCCGTGTACGCCCTGTTGATGCCGACCCTGGCCGTCGGTTTATCATACAGGACCTCTATTCTGGCATGCATCTGAGGTTCCAAACCCAGGGCTTGTAGAGTGTGGAAGAGAAAGTCCCAGCTCACCCTGTCGAATGCCTTCGCTGCGTCCGTGGATAGCAAGAGGAGGCCTTCATCCGTCTTCCTTGCCTGGTGTATCAATGACAGCACTCGTGTGATGTTATCCCCGGCTTCGCTGTGGGGGACGAATCCCACCTGGTCCAGTCTCACCAGATCTGACAGATAGGGGTTCAGTCTGCCAGCCAATAACTTTGCGAACATCTGCAAGCCGAAGTTCAGTAGGGATGTGGGTTGGTAGTTGGCACACTGCGCCAGGTCGTTGCCCTCTTTGGGTATCAAAGTGATTGTGGTGGCCTACGTTTGTGTGTTGAGCCGCTGTCCTTCCGTGAGAGAGTTAAAAGCCTTCAGAAACTGTGGGTAGAGAATATCCGCAAACATCTTGTAGTAGGTATGGGTAGGTCGCTGTGTAGGTAGAAGTGTGCCTTGGTGTGTAGGAGGGATTGGTGGTATCGGTTGGGGAGGATGGTGACTAAATCCCTTCTCATGGCCGCCAGTTCTTGGAAGACGAACAGGGTGGGCTTCAGTTTGTGGGTCTGTTCTAGTTTGAAGATCTCCTCTGTAAGCTGTTGTACTCCTGCTTCCCTCTCCCGTTTAATCTGGGCACCTCTGGCCATGAAGAAGCCCCTAATGGTGCACTTGTGCGCTTCCTAGATGGTCGGGGCGGGTACCTCAGGCGTCGTATTTTCTGCAAAATAGTTTGTCAGTGTGTTGTTCGCGTCCGCGAGAACCAGTGGGTCATTAAGAAGAGTCTCGTTAAGTCTCCAGTTAACAGACTTCAAGAATTGTCTGTTGCCATTTATTGCATTATTCTTGTCTGTTCTTTCTCTCTTTTACTGCTTCATATACATGCCCACTCCAAAAATCTTCTTCTCCTGCCCCCACATTAACTGAATATCATCTAATTTTAAAAAGAATTGTATCTTACATAATTACTTGTGTAGCATGGCTGAACTGGCATTGTATAATTAGCCTAGCTATTCCCTCTTGGTCTCTCACCAATGGTGGAATTAATTAACAGAGGCCCTGTTGCTAAAATATCTTTTGGGTCCTCACCAGGAATTAAAAAAAATGCAGACAAATATTGATTATATGCTGTCACACATGCACACAGACTCAGAAACACAGGCCCTCAATCATACAGACACAGACACACAGGCTCCTAATCATACAGACACAGAATTACAGGTACACTGACACAGTCATACAGATATCCAGGCACACAGTCATGTGAACACAGATGCTTGGCATTGAAATCTTATTAGAACACTATCCAGCATGTACTTAAATTCTAAGTGCTACACAACTGGTTTATTGAAGGACATAAATAAATACAAAAGTTTTGGGTTTTACCCCCTCATAAATTTAAGGTCATTAGCACTGATGAAGGGATAAAACTGAACCATTTGTATTTATCTAGGTCTTCAAATAAACCAGTTGTGTGGCCCTTAGTGCACAATTCTGCATTCCAATGAGCATTGCCCTTGTTTTTTTCTATAATGTTTTTACTGTTTCCCTCCTGCATAAGCGACAGGAGGTTAGGGTGACAGCAGCATCGAAGGACTTACACAGGATACCTTTTAGGGTCTATAGTTCTTAACGTCTAATACCACTGTGGCCACATATATGTGTCTCCTATATGTTTCTACCTGGCTATACTCATATTTTTCTACCACACAATACCTCCATTACTAACAAGTTATGCAAACATTTTCTGTGCAGACATCTTGACGTACATTGGATGAATCTAGCCACCCCTTTGATTTCTCAGAATATGGAAGAAGTAACAGTCTGTAGAGCAAACTAACTGAAGATTAAAATGACGGTTTTCTTTTACATTTGTAAAAGTCTTAGAGTTCTTCTGATCTTTAGGCTTTTCCAACATGCCATCCAACATGACTGTTAATTGTCAGATATATATGCTATATTTTCCTAATTAATTTTAGATGTTCTGTTAATAGTGCATCTAATGCGCTAATGAGAGTTTGATCTTTCATGATGCTCTTTTTTCCCCCTTTTTTACGGTATCAATTCCCATTCACTGGACAACTGTGGTTGTTATTCATTGAAGAAGTGTGAAGTCAACAACTAATTTATGGTATGAAAGCTGCAACTTCCTTTATAATTTAATTCACCATTATACGGTTAGATACCTAAATGCAGAAGTAGGAAAGGGATGGAAAGTTTGTATTACCAGACCATAGAGTGTCCTGTTTTAAGCAAACACACCTTTGAAATACTGGATAGTGACAAACTAGACAAGCTTTGTCATGGTTTTAAGCAGGTCAGATAAGAGACTTTGGACAGGGTTAACGTTTGGTTCTTTATTAGAAGGTTTAGACATAGTAAAGTAGCAGGAAATCCTATAAATGAGATTATAAGCAGAAGGAAAATAGGAGAACCTACACATGTAATTATAGGCAATGGTAGAAGGAAAACCTATAAACGAAATTATAGGCAATGGTAGAAGGAAAACCTAAAAACGAAATTATAGGCAATAGGTAGAAGGTGAACCTATAAACTGAATCATAGGAAATAGGAAGGAGTATCTATAAACAAAATTATAGGTAAGGATAAGGAAAGATAACCGAAAAGAGGGTTTAGGCAATATGCCCCAGACAGGTTATTAACAGGATATAATTGGATAGTAAGAAATCCTATAGTTGAAAGTATAGGTTAATTAGAGAGACAAGTAAAACATAATAGAACAGTAAGGTTTCAGTAATTGCAAGTAAAATAGATGTTTAAGGAATCAGCCCCCTTGTTTGGAAAGCGCACTGATAATGCAGGTACATTAGTCTTTGCAATACTGGTTAGTAGCGTAAGTCAGGTTGGTATAATGAACCTTGGTAATATAAAGCAGGTTGGTAGTGTAGATCAGGTTGGTAATAAAGCAGGTTAGTAACAAAGGTTCATAACGTAGATCAAGTAGGTATAAAGCAGCTTGGTAAGGTAAAGTAGGTTAGTAGTGTAGATCAGGTTTGTATTCAATAGGCTGGTAACAAAGTAGGTAAGTTTGTAGGAGCCAGGAACCCTGTATTAAGGGTATAGCCTTTTGTAGGATAAGTAATCAGTCCAGGCAGGTGAGGTAGAGAGAAGGAAGATACAGTCCTAGTGGTTAGGGAGGCCACTAGTGGTGGAAAACTGGAACTTGTTGTAATGAACAGAATAAAAGAAACATAATCTTGGTTGTCAGGATAGGATCCTGACAAGCCTAGGTCAGGATGCCAGAAGACAGAATAAGCGATGAACAAGTATCACTGTTTAAACAAACACTATAGTGTCAGAAATACAAAACTGTATTCCTACCGCGTTTCCCCGAAAATAAGACATCCCCAGAAAATAAGACCTAGCTTATTTTCATGGGAGGCTTGTAATATAAGCCCTACCCCGAAAATAAGCCTTAGTCCCTAGTCCCTATTAGTCCCTATTTAGCTAATCTATGTTTGGGGAATTTTCCCCGAACATAGATACCCAAGATTCCATTTGTGAGTAAACTAATCTATGTTTGGAGAAGTTTCCCCGAACACAGATTTGCGGTATTCTATTAGCAAATAAGCTAATCTATGTTCGGGAAAGTTTCCCTGAACATAGATTTGCAGGATTTCATGCTCAAGTGAACTGGTCTATGTTCGGGGGAATTCCCCCGAATGTAGACCTGCTTTCTAGCACACGTTTTTTCCCCTGAAAATAAGTCCTAGGGCGTTTTCGGGGTACAAATTAATATAATCCCCGGTCTTATTTTCAGGGTAAGACGGTAACACTATAATGCCCCTCTGCCACCCAAAGAAACCCTTTTTTCACTTATCTGATTCCGGCACTGAGGTCTACTGGCACTGGATTGCACTTATCCTTCTCTGAAGTCATAGCGATATGGGAACCTAAAGTGAGTGCACAGCGAACACTGCACATGCTTTGGACCTTCCCCATAGGAAAGCACTGAGTCTCTGCTTTGTGCAAATGATCATCATGTTCCACATGGAGTACGATGTTGCATAGCTTAATGAACAAGGAATTCCGTTAATTGGAAATTGAGACTGTAGCAAAAATAACCTCGCCGCTGGGTTCTGGAGGGTCCTATTTGCTCGCCTTTTGCCTCAGGATTATGGTTCCTACGTTAAAACTTAGTTTTCCCCCTTTAGCCCCTTAAAGATACATGACATGTGTGACATGTCATGATTCCCTTTTATTCCAGAAGTTTGGTCCTAAAGGGGTTAAAAAGGCTTGTTCGTGTCTTTTTACTATGTGGTTCGGTAAATGGAATTTACAGAACAAACTACCAAACAGCCGGACCATACGCAAGTGGAGTGTGCAGCCAATTTACCTCCCAGGCTGGTGGTTAACAGCAAGTTAAAAGACGAACGGCTGGGTGGTCGCCGTTCGTATAGTCGAACACGTGGCGGCGGCCATCTTGTTTAGTCGAACGCGGTCAGCGGCGTTTTGCCGCCGAGCTCATGGAACTAAAATCGGACACGCAACGGCACGAACACCGCTGAACCTTACCTTCTTTGGAACTTCGACACTTCGACAGTAGTGATGTACCGAACTGTTCGCTGGCGAACATAGCGTGTTCGCGTTCGCCATGGCGGGCGGACACATGCGCGGTTCGATCCACCCCCCTATTCGTCATCATTGAGCGAACTTTGACCCTGTGCCTCTCGGTCAGCAGACACATTCCAGCCAATCAGCAGCACACCCTCCCTTCCACACCCTCCCACCTCCCTCCCAGCATCCATTTTCGATTCATTCTGAAGCTGCATGCTTAGTGAGAGGAGGGAAAGGGTAGCTGCTGATGATTATATAGGGAAATTGATAGCTAGGCTAGGGTATTCAGTGTCCACTACAATCCTGAAGGACTCATCTGATCTCTGCTGTAAGGACAGCACCCCAAAAAGCCCTTTTTAGGGCTAGAACATCAGTCTGCTTTTTTTTTATTTCTGTGTAATGTAATTGCAGTTGCCTGCCTGCCAGCTTCTGTGTCAGGCTGGATGCTGTGCCCATTTGCACAGTCAGTGCCACCACTCATATCTGTTGTCACAATAGCTTAAGCTTTACACTTAAAAAAAAAAATACATTTTCACTGTAATAGAAGAGCAGTTGCCTGCCTGCCAGCTTCTGTGTCAGGCTGGATGCTGTGCCCATTTGCACAGTCAGTGCCACCACTCATATCTGTTGTCACAATAGCTTAAGCTTTACATTTAAAAAAAAATCACTGTAATAGAAGAGCAGTTAGTTGTCTGCAAGCGTCTGGGTGTCAGGCCTCCTTCAGCGTGTGCTCTGCAGACCTGTGCCAGCGTACTTTGACAGTTGCCACTCATATCTGGTGTCTCTGTAGCGTGCTTTTACAAAGAAAAAAGGTTTCCAGTGTAAGCTAATAGCAGCCAGTCAGTGTCCTTCAAGCGTCTGTGTCAGGCCTACAGCCTGTGCTCTGCAGACCGGTGCCAGTGCACATTGCCACTCATATCTGGTGTCTCTGTAGCATGCTTTTACAAAGAAAAAAGGTTTCCAGTGTAAGCTAATAGCAGCCAGTCAGTGTCCTTCAAGCGGCTGTGTCAGGCCTTCCTTCAGCCTGTGCTCTGCAGACCAGTGCACATTGCCACTCATATCTGGTGTCTCTGTAGCGTGCTTTTACAAAGAAAAAAGGTTTCCAGTGTAAGCTAATAGCAGCCAGCCAGTGTCCTTCAAGCGGCTGTGTCAGGCCTTCCTTCAGCGTGTGCCCTGCACAACCCTGCCAGCGTACTTTGACAGTTGCCACTCATATCTGGTGTCTCTGTAGCGTGCTTTTACAAAGAAAAAAGGTTTCCAGTGTAAGCTAATAGCAGCCAGTCAGTGTCCTTCAAGCGGCTGTGTCAGGCCTACAGCCTGTGCTCTGCAGACCGGTGCCAGTGCACATTGCCACTCATATCTGGTGTCTCTGTAGCGTGCTTTTACAAAGAAAAAAGGTTTCCAGTGTAAGCCAATAGCAGCCAGTCAGTGTCCTTCAAGCGGCTGTGTCAGGCCTACAGCCTGTGCTGTGCAGACCGGTGCCAGTGCACATTGCCACTCATATCTGGTGTCTCTGTAGCGTGCTTTTACAAAGAAAAAAGGTTTCCAGTGTAAGCTAATAGCAGCTAGTCAGTGTCCTTCCAACGGCTGTGTCAGGCCTACAGCCTGTGCTCTGCAGACCGGTGCCAGTGCACATTGTCACTCATATCTGGTGTCTCTGTAGCGTGCTTTTACAAAGAAAAAAGGTTTCCAGTGTAAGCTAATAGCAGCCAGTCAGTGTCCTTCAAGCGGCTGTGTCAGGCCTACAACCAACATTCTAGGTCCCCAAGGTTACTGAGCCTGTACATCGGTTGTTAAACCGGATCCCTAATATCAAGTGTCCATTGAGTTAACCATCAGTCCTGGAATGTACATGACTTCATTTCTGCACACCATGTCTACAACAATCCATGCTTGCAACATTGTTTGGAGAGTCTCTGGTTCTGCCCATGATTGGTTGTCTCTCTAATATTATCCATGGCCCTTGTTCTGTCCAACTCTATGGTTCTGCTTGTGGCCATGGTACCACTAGTGTGAGATGGGGGAAAACTCTAGTTCTCAACCCACTCCAAGTGCTGTTATTTATTAAAAAATTTTTTGGTGAGGCTTTACAGGACAGAGTGCTTCTCCACGGGACATGTTAACTCACAGGCAGCTGGCTCATCAAGGAACCAGAGCAGCTTGAACGAGGTGACCTTGCTCGGGTCCCAGGTGTGAGGTTCCTAAAATGGCTGCCATATACACGTCCACTGATAGGAGACGCGGAAGGTATTAAACTGATCAGAACAATACTAAACACACCACTCCTATCTGGTGGCACTTTAGCATGACCGCGCAGTGCCCCAAATTTGAAGTAAGAGGACCGACCAAGCATCTTCTTCCATCTCCCTGTTACAGAAATCACTGCCATATCCATACAAATTGTACATAATGTCCAGGATAGTTTTCCAGGGACAAATATTGTCGCCTGTTGAACGAGGTGACCTTACTCGGGTCCCAGGTGTGCGGTTCCTAAAATGGCTGCCATATACACGTCCACTGATAGGAGACGCGGAAGGTATTAAACTGATCAGAACAATACTAAACACACCACTCCTATCTGGTGGCACATTAGCTTGACCGCGCAGTGCCCCAAATTTGAAGTAAGAGGACCGACCAAGCATCTTCTTCCATCTCCCTGTTACAGAAATCACTGCCATATCCATACAAATTGTACATAATGTCCAGGATAGTTTTCCAGGGACAAATGTTGTCGCCTGTTGAACGAGGTGACCTTGCTCGGGTCCCAGGTGTGCGGTTCCTAAAATCGCTGCCATATAAACGTCCACTGATAGTTTCAGTGTGAAAACTGGTTGGAAGCAAATGATCTCAGTGGCACCACTTACACCAAGGGGCAGATCCAAGAGGGGGAGGATATGGTAGAGGGGGCAGCTCTGTCAAGGGACTGCAGGCAGAATCATGAAAGGGTAGGGCTATATATGAACATGGCACATGTCGGCAAGCTTCGCTTTTTACTAAACAGTTGGGTACTGGTTTTAATACCTTGGTTTGTGGTATTATTTCGGGGGTCAGCCTATGGATTTATGGTGATATGGCACTTTGCCGTGGTTCGATAATTGACTTTGGTATTCTCTAGGCAATCCAGTCCATGGTTCCTGAAGTCCATCTTATTTGGTGCTTCAACTACATTAGTTCTGATGCCAACCAACATTCTAGGTCCCCAAGGTTACTGAGCCTGTACATCGGTCATTAAACCGGATCCCTAATAGCAAGTGTCCATTGAGTTAACCATCAGTCCTGGAATGTACATGACTTCATTTCTGCACGCCATGTCTACAACAATCCATGCTTGCAACATTGTTTGGAGAGTCTCTGGTTCTGCCCATGATTGGTTGTCTCTCTAATATTATCCATGGCCCTTGTTCTGTCCAACTCTATGGTTCTGCTTGTGGCCATGGTACCACTAGTGTGAGATGGGGGAAAACTCTAGTTCTCAACCCACTCCAAGTGCTGTTATTTATTTTAATTTTTTTTGGTGAGGCTTTACAGGACAGAGTGCTTCTCCACGGGACATGTTAACCCACGGGCAGCTGGCTCATCAAGGAACCAGAGCAGTTTTCCATGTACAGGTAAGACACGTGCAGCCGGTAAGGGTTCAGGCTCTTCTTCCTGGAGGATACGCTGCAAGACACAAGCATTGTAAGTCTACTTAGAGTACTTAGCCCCCCCTGTACCCCCCACGCTACGCCTCTGCACTGATAGGAGACGCGAAAGGTATTAAACTGATCAGAACAATACTAAACACACCACTCCTATCTGGTGGCACATTAGCTTGCCCGCGCAGTGCCCCAAATTTGAAGTAAGAGGGCTGACCAAGCATCTTCTTCCATCTCCCTGTTACAGAAATCGCTGCCATATCCATACAAATTGTACATAATGTCCAGGCTAGGTTTCCAGGGACAAATGTTGTCGCCTGTTGAAAGAGGTGACCTTGCTCGGGTCGCAGGTGTGCGGTTCCTAAAATGGCTGCCATATACACGTCCACTGATAGGAGACGCGGAAGGTATTAAACTGATCAGAACAATACTAAACACACCACTCCTATCTGGTGGCACATTAGCTTGCCCGCGCAGTGCCCCAAATTTGAAGTAAGAGGGCTGACCAAGCATCTTCTTCCATCTCCCTGTTACAGAAATCGCTGCCATATCCATACAAATTGTACATAATGTCCAGGCTAGGTTTCCAGGGACAAATGTTGTCGCCTGTTGAAAGAGGTGACCTTGCTCGGGTCGCAGGTGTGCGGTTCCTAAAATGGCTGCCATATACACGTCCACTGATAGGAGACGCGGAAGGTATTAAACTGATCAGAACAATACTAAACACACCACTCCTATCTGGTGGCACATTAGCTTGACCGCGCAGTGCCCCAAATTTGAAGTAAGAGGACCGACCAAGCATCTTCTTCCATCTCCCTGTTACAGAAATCCCTGCCATATCCATACAAATTGTACAGAATATCCAGGATAGTTTTCCAGGGACAAATCTTGTTGCCTGTTGAAAGAGGTGACCTTGCTCGGGTCCCAGGTGTGCGGTTCCTAAAATGGCTGCCATATACACGTCCACTGATAGGAGACGCGGAAGGTATTAAACTGATCAGAACAATACTAAACACACCACTCCTATCTGGTGGCACATTAGCTTGACCGCGCAGTGCCCCAAATTTGAAGTAAGAGGAACGACCAAGCATCTTCTTCCATCTCCCTGTTACAGAAATCACTGCCATATCCATACAAATTGTACATAATGTCCAGGATAGTTTTCCAGGGACAAATGTTGTCGCCTGTTGAACGAGGTGACCTTGCTCGGGTCCCAGGTGTGCGGTTCCTAAAATCGCTGCCATATAAACGTCCACTGATAGTTTCAGTGTGAAAACTGGTTGGAAGCAAATGATCTCAGTGGCACCACTTACACCAAGGGGCAGATCCAAGAGGGGGAGGTTATGGTAGAGGGGGCAGCTCTGTCAAGGGACTGCAGGCAGAATCATGAAAGGGTAGGGCTGTATATGAACATGGCACATGTCAGCAAGCTTCGCTTTTTTACTAAACAGTTGGGTACTGGTTTTAATACCTTGGTTTGTGGTATTATTTCGGGGGTCAGCCTATGGATTTATGGTGATATGGCACTTTGCTGTGGTTCGGTAATTGACTTTGGTATTCTCTAGGCAATCCAGTCCATGGTTCCTGAAGTCCATCTTATTTGGTGCTTCAACTACATTAGTTCTGATGCCAACCAACATTCTAGGTCCCCAAGGTTACTGAGCCTGTACATCGGTCATTAAACCGGATCCCTAATAGCAAGTGTCCATTGAGTTAACCATCAGTCCTGGAATGTACATGACTTCATTTCTGCACGCCATGTCTACAACAATCCATGCTTGCAACATTGTTTGGAGAGTCTCTGGTTCTGCCCATGATTGGTTGTCTCTCTAATATTATCCATGGCCCTTGTTCTGTCCAACTCTATGGTTCTGCTTGTGGCCATGGTACCACTAGTGTGAGATGGGGGAAAACTCTAGTTCTCAACCCACTCCAAGTGCTGTTATTTATTTTAATTTTTTTTGGTGAGGCTTTACAGGACAGAGTGCTTCTCCACGGGACATGTTAACTCACGGGCAGCTGGCTCATCAAGGAACCAGAGCAGTTTTCCATGTACAGGTAAGACACGTGCAGCTGGTAAGGGTTAAGGCTCTTCTTCCTGGAGGATACGCTGCAAGACACAAGCATTGTAAGTCTACTTAGAGTACTTAGCCCCCCCTGTACCCCCCACGCTACGCCTCTGCACTGATAGGAGACGCGAAAGGTATTAAACTGATCAGAACAATACTAAACACACCACTCCTATCTGGTGGCACATTAGCTTGCCCGCGCAGTGCCCCAAATTTGAAGTAAGAGGGCTGACCAAGCATCTTCTTCCATCTCCCTGTTACAGAAATCGCTGCCATATCCATACAAATTGTACATAATGTCCAGGCTAGGTTTCCAGGGACAAATGTTGTCGCCTGTTGAAAGAGGTGACCTTGCTCGGGTCGCAGGTGTGCGGTTCCTAAAATGGCTGCCATATACACGTCCACTGATAGGAGACGCGGAAGGTATTAAACTGATCAGAACAATACTAAACACACCACTCCTATCTGGTGGCACATTAGCTTGACCGCGCAGTGCCCCAAATTTGAAGTAAGAGGACCGACCAAGCATCTTCTTCCATCTCCCTGTTACAGAAATCCCTGCCATATCCATACAAATTGTACAGAATATCCAGGATAGTTTTCCAGGGACAAATCTTGTTGCCTGTTGAAAGAGGTGACCTTGCTCGGGTCCCAGGTGTGCGGTTCCTAAAATGGCTGCCATATACACGTCCACTGATAGGAGACGCGGAAGGTATTAAACTGATCAGAACAATACTAAACTCACCACTCCTATCTGGTGGCACATTAGCTTGCCCGCGCAGTGCCCCAAATTTGAAGTAAGAGGACCGACCAAGCATCTTCTTCCATCTCCCTGTTACAGAAATCACTGCCATATCCATACAAATTGTACAGAATATCCAGGATAGTTTTCCAGGGACAAATCTTGTCGCCTGTTGAAAGAGGTGACCTTGCTCGGGTCCCAGGTGTGCGGTTCCTAAAATGGCTGCCATATACACGTCCACTGATAGGAGACGCGGAAGGTATTAAACTGATCAGAACAATACTAAACACACCACTCCTATCTGGTGGCACATTAGCTTGACCGTGCAGTGCCCCAAATTTGAAGTAAGAGGACCGACCAAGGATCTTCTTCCATCTCCCTGTTACAGAAATCACTGCCATATCCATAGAAATCGTACATATTATCCAGGATAGTTTTCCAGGGCCAAATCTTGTCGCCTGTTGAAAGAGGTGACCTTGCTCGGGTCCCAGGTGTGCGGTTCCTAAAATGGCTGCCATATACACGTCCACTGATAGGAGCAGGGCCGGACTGGCCCACCGGGATACCGGGAAATTTCCCGGTGGGCCGTCGGCACCTGGGGCCGGGGAGACATATAGATGTCCTGCGGCCGCATGGAAAGCTTGGATGGCGGCCGCAGGGGAAGCTCTCCTTGCGGCCACAGGGGAAGCTCTTCTGGCGGCCGCTGGGGGAGCAGGCTGTTCTGTCTCTGCTCCCCCTCCCTCGCGCGCAGCTTAATGAGACCGAGGCCGGAATCTGACGTCATATTCCGGTGCCGGTCTCTTTCTAGCGCGCGAGGGAGGGGGAGCACAGAACAGCCTGCTCCCCCAGCGGCCGCCAGAAGAGCTTCCCCTGCGGCCGCAAGAAGAGCTTCAGGAAGGCTGGCTGGGCTGGAAGGTGAGCACAGGAGGGGAGGGGGTGGGGGGAGTAACAAAGGTCAGAGGAAGGGGAGGGTGGGGGGTAACAAAGGGCACAGGAGGGGAGGGGGCTAAGAGGTCACAGGAAGGGGAGGGGGGTAACAAAGGGCACAGGAGGGGAGGGGCTAAGAGGTCACAGGAAGGGGAGGGGGGTAACAAATGGCACAGGAGGGGAGGGGGATAAGAGGTCACAGGAAGGGGGGGTAACAAAGGGCACAGGAGGGGAGGGGGCTAAGAGGTCACAGGAAGGGGAGGGGGTAACAAAGGGCACAGGAGGGGGGGTAACAAAGGGCACAGGAGGGGAGGGGGCTAAGAGGTCACAGGAAGGGGAGAGGGGCCAAAAGATGAGCACAAAAGGGGCTGAAGAGGGTACAAGTCGGAAGGGGGGCTAAAGAGGGCATGGGATGGGGCTAAAGAGGGCACAGGAAGGGAGGTGGCTAAAGAGGGCACGGGAGGGGGCTATCGAGGGCACAGGAAGGGAGGGTGCTACATAAGGGCACAGGAGGGGAAGGGGCTAAAAAGCACACAGGAGGACAGGGGGCAAAAGAGGGCACAGAAGGGGAGGGGCACCTATCAGTGTGCCCACCCACCCACCCACACAGGTAGCAACAAGTATGTATGTCAGTGGGAGTGTGTCTGTCTGTGTCATGCTGTGTGTGTGTCTGTCTGTGTCACGCTGTGTGTGTTTCTGTGCCATGCTGTGTGTGTGTGTCTGTCTGTGTCATGGTGTGTGTGTGTGTCTGTGTCGTGTGTGTGTCTCTGTGTCACTGTGTGTCTGTATCATGGTGTGTGTATGTCTGTCATGGTGTGTGTGTGTGTGTCAGTCGTAGTGTCTGTGTGTGTTTGTAAAAATAGTGTTTTACTCACTTTTTTTTTTTCAACGTCATGCTGGTCTCTGCCTCTATGACTGAGATCATCAAGCTTGATGATCTCAGCCAATCCGCACTGACACAGGAAGCGCCTCTAGTGACCGTCTGAGTGTCTGTCACTAGAGGTGTCACTAGGAAGCAATGTAAACACTGCCTTTTCTCTGAAAAGTCAGTGTTTACATTCAAAAGCCTGCAGGGACAGGCTATAGACACCAGAACCACTACATTAAGCTGTGTGTGTGTGCGCCTGCTAGTGAGTTTGCTTGCTTGCATGTGTGTGTGTGTCTGCTAGTGAGTGAGCTTGTGTTTTTATGTCAATGAGCTTAATTAATGAGTCAATGAGTATATTAGTGAAATTGTTTGTCTATGAGGCTGTGTATCAATGAGCTTGTGTGTGTCAGTGAGATTGTCTGTGTCTGCATGTGAGTATGCTTACTGTATAATTAAATGTTTTACTCTGAAAGGACCAATATATTATATTAGAAAAAGCAATATATATATATATATACATATATATATATATATATATATATATATACATACACATATATATATATGTATATATATACCGTATTTATCGGCGTATAACACGCACTTTTTTCACCTGAAAATAGGGGAAAAATCGTGGGTGCGTGTTATACGCCGATATCCCATAATTACTTACCTGTCCTGAAGCGTGGGCCAGGAGGGGAGGGGGCTAAGAGGTCACAGGAAGGGGAGGGGGTAACAAAGGGCACAGGAGGGGGGGTAACAAAGGGCACAGGAGGGGAGGGGGCTAAGAGGTCACAGGAAGGGGAGAGGGGCCAAAAGATGAGCACAAAAGGGGCTGAAGAGGGTACAAGTCGGAAGGGGGGCTAAAGAGGGCATGGGATGGGGCTAAAGAGGGCACAGGAAGGGAGGTGGCTAAAGAGGGCACGGGAGGGGGCTATCGAGGGCACAGGAAGGGAGGGTGCTACATAAGGGCACAGGAGGGGAAGGGGCTAAAAAGCACACAGGAGGACAGGGGGCAAAAGAGGGCACAGAAGGGGAGGGGCACCTATCAGTGTGCCCACCCACCCACCCACACAGGTAGCAACAAGTATGTATGTCAGTGGGAGTGTGTCTGTCTGTGTCATGCTGTGTGTGTGTCTGTCTGTGTCACGCTGTGTGTGTTTCTGTGTCATGCTGTGTGTGTGTGTCTGTCTGTGTCATGGTGTGTGTGTGTGTCTGTGTCGTGTGTGTGTCTCTGTGTCACTGTGTGTCTGTATCATGGTGTGTGTATGTCTGTCATGGTGTGTGTGTGTGTGTCAGTCGTAGTGTCTGTGTGTGTTTGTAAAAATAGTGTTTTACTCACTTTTTTTTTTTTCAACGTCATGCTGGTCTCTGCCTCTATGACTGAGATCATCAAGCTTGATGATCTCAGCCAATCCGCACTGACACAGGAAGCGCCTCTAGTGACCGTCTGAGTGTCTGTCACTAGAGGTGTCACTAGGAAGCAATGTAAACACTGCCTTTTCTCTGAAAAGTCAGTGTTTACATTCAAAAGCCTGCAGGGACAGGCTATAGACACCAGAACCACTACATTAAGCTGTGTGTGTGTGCGCCTGCTAGTGAGTTTGCTTGCTTGCATGTGTGTGTGTGTCTGCTAGTGAGTGAGCTTGTGTTTTTATGTCAATGAGCTTAATTAATGAGTCAATGAGTATATTAGTGAAATTGTTTGTCTATGAGGCTGTGTATCAATGAGCTTGTGTGTGTCAGTGAGATTGTCTGTGTCTGCATGTGAGTATGCTTACTGTATAATTAAATGTTTTACTCTGAAAGGACCAATATATTATATTAGAAAAAGCAATATATATATATATATACATATATATATATATATATATATATATACATACACATATATATATATGTATATATATACCGTATTTATCGGCGTATAACACGCACTTTTTTCACCTGAAAATAAGGGAAAAATCGTGGGTGCGTGTTATACGCCGATATCCCATAATTACTTACCTGTCCTGAAGCGTGGGCCGGCTTCACAGCTTGCACCGCGGTACAGGAACTTTAATTTCATGTTCCGGTTTCCGGCGGGACTGAAAGGAAGTGTGCACAATAGTGTGCACACTTCCTTTCAGTCCCCCCGGAAACCGGAACATGAAATTAAAGTTCCTGTACCGCGGTGCAAGCTGTGAAGCCGGCCCACGCTTCAGGACAGGTAAGTAATTATGGGAGGGGAAGTACACTATGGGAGGGGAGGGGAAGTACACTATGGGAGGGGAGGGGGGGGAAGTACACTATGGGAGGGGAGGGGGGGGAGTACACTATGGGAGGGGAGGGGAGGGGGGGAGTACACTATGGGAGGGGAGGGGGGGAAGTACACTATGGGAGGGGAGGGGGGGAAGTACACTATGGGAGGGGAGGGGGGAAGTACACTATGGGAGGGGAGGGGGGAGAATACTATGGGAGGGGGGGAGAATGGGAGGGGAGGGGGAGAATACTATGGGAGGGGAGGGGGGGAGAATACTATGGGAGGGGAGGGGGGAGAATACTATGGGAGGGGAGGGGGGGAGAATACTATGGGAGGGGAGGGGGGGAGAATACTATGGGAGGGGAGGGGGGGAGAATACTATGGGAGGGGAGGGGGGGAGAATACTATGGGAGGGGAGGGGAGAATACTATGGGAGGGGAGGGGAGGGGAGAATACTATGGGAGGGGAGGAGAGGGGAGAATACTATGGGAGGGGAGGGGAGGGGAGAATACTATGGGAGGGGAGGGGAGAATACTATGGGAGGGGAGGGGAGAATACTATGGGAGGGGAGGGGGGGAGAATACTATGGGAGGGGAGGGGGAGAATACTATGGGAGGGGGGGGAACACTATGGGATGAGGAGGGGGGAATACTATGGGAGGGGGGGAAATTTCCTGGAATTTCTTTCTAAAAATGAGGTGCGTGTTATACGCCGATAAATACGGTATATAATTACTCAATCATCTGGGGTGGCAAGACATAGCCTTACATATTACATGCGACAATATATGGCGCAATGACTTATGGGGCTGGCATAGATTTTTTTTCCCAGGGCTGCTTTGTATCCCCAGTCCGGCCCGGGATAGGAGACGCGGAAGGTATTAAACTGATCAGAACAATACTAAACACACCACTCCTATCTGGTGGCACATTAGCTTGACCGCGCAGTGCCCCAAATTTGAAGTAAGAGGACCGACCAAGCATCTTCTTCCATCTCCCTGTTACAGAAATCACTGCCATATCCATAGAAATTGTACATATTATCCAGGATAGTTTTACAGGGCCAAATCTTGTCGCCTGTTGAAAGAGGTGACCTTGCTCGGGTCCCAGGTGTGCGGTTCCTAAAATGGCTGCCATATACACGTCCACTGATAGGAGACGCGGAAGGTATTAAACTGATCAGAACAATACTAAACACACCACTCCTATCTGGTGGCACATTAGCTTGACCGCGCAGTGCCCCAAATTTAAAGTAAGAGGACCGACCAAGCATCTTCTTCCATCTCCCTGTTACAGAAATCACTGCCATATCCATAGAAATTGTACAGAATATCCAGGATAGTTTTCTAGGGCCAAATCTTGTCGCCTGTTGAAAGAGGTGACCTTGCTCGGGTCCCAGGTGTGCGGTTCCTAAAATGGCTGCCATATACACGTCCACTGATAGGAGACGCAGAAGGTATTAAACTGATCAGAACAATACTAAACACACCACTCCTATCTGGTGGCACATTAGCTTGACCGCGCAGTGCCCCAAATTTGAAGTAAGAGGACCGACCAAGCATCTTCTTCCATCTCCCTGTTACAGAAATCACTGCCATATCCATAGAAATTGTACAGAATATCCAGGATAGTTTTCCAGGGCCAAATCTTGTCGCCTGTTGAACAAGGTGACCTTGCTCGGGTCCCAGGTGTGCGGTTCCGAAAATCGCTGCCATATACACGTCCACTGATAGGAGACGCGGAAGGTATTAAACTGATAATAATAGTACACCACTCCTATCAGTAGGTCCCCCCATTGTGATTTATGCCCCCCACCCACCGTGCAGGGGTGGAGGCCGGGGGGAGGACAGTAGGTCCCCCCCATTGTGATTTATGGCCCCGACCCACCGCGCAGGGGTGGGGGAGGACAGTAGGTCCCCTCCCAGTGTGTATCTGGGTCCCTGAGGACAGGTGTAAATCCATATCTGCCAAGTGACCCTATGTAGGGGGAACAGTCCCTATTCTGCTCTGTGTCAGTGTGTTTCAGGGATCCTTAGGATAGGTGTCAATCCATATCTGCCAAGTGACCCTATGTAGGGGGAACAGTCTCTATTCTGCTCTGTGTCAGTGTGTATCATGGTTTCTGAGGACGGGGAACAGTCTCTATTCTACTCTGTGTGAGGAGGAGGAACGTGAAATGAGTAGCTCGGCATCCAACCTTGTGCAAATGGGGTCTTTCATGCTGTCGTGCCTGTTGAGGGACCCTCGTATAAAAAGGCTGAAGGAGAACGACCTGTGCTGGGTGTCCACGCTACAAGACCCCCGGTCTCTATTCTGCTCTTTGTCAGTGTGTATCATGGTCTCTGAGGACGGGGAACAGTCTCTATTCTGCTCTGTGTCAGTGTGTATCAGGGGCTTTGAGGACCGGTGTCAATCCATACCTGCCAAGTGACCCTATGTAAGGGGAACAGTCCCTATTCTGCTCTGTGTCAGTGTGTATCAGGGTCTCTGAGGACAGGTGTCAATCCATATGTCAAGGTGTCAATATGTCAGGTGTCAATCCATATCCATTGTGATTTAGGAACGTTAGGTGATTTATGCCCTTTATGGATTAAAAACAGACTCTGCATCAACTATGTAATTTTCCATGGGAGTTTTGCCATGGATCCCCCTCCGGCATGCCACAGTCCAGGTGTAAGTCCCCTTGAAACAACTTTTCCATCACTTTTGTGGCCAGAAACAGTCCCTGTGGGTTTTAAAATTCGCCTGCCCATTGAAGTCAATTCACGAACCGTTCACGAACCGAAAATTTCGGGTTTGCAACATCACTATTCGACAGTAGTCGAAAGGTGTTTGAAAATTCGAACACCACTTTAACATTGACTGTTTACACAAACGGCTCCCGTTCGTGCATTTGAACAGTATGTGAACTATGGGGAATAGACCGGCCACACAGCCCAAATCTGTGGAACTGTTTTGGGTATGAAAGCCATGTGACTTCCATCTATCTTCCGAACCCATAATTCCCATAATTATGCCTGTTCGGAAAATATAGTTTTATGTGAATTGAATGTATAATTTTGATGTTATGAGAAATGTGTAAAAATGCTTTTTCTACTTGGGGATAATTGAGTTAATACAATATCTTGCTCAATTATCTCCCAAGCAGAGGGGAGGGTTTGTGTGCATAATTTGGGAGTGTCTAAATGCACTGTCCTGGTTTTTGCAACTTTGTGTCCTGTGTACCACAAGGTCCACGTGGGTGGTAACCTTGTGGGAAAACCTGTATATAAGTGCCAATAAACCCTTAGACTGCTGAGTTCCTCTTAAACCCTCAACATAGAGCCTTGTCTCATGTGTGGGGGAAAAGACTGCATCTACACTGGGGATTGCTATACACTGTATACTCCCCTGGCTATAATCATTAAGCTCTTTTAAGAGCTTGTTCCTGCTTCGCTCTCTGAAGGAAGAGAGGTTTACCCACTGGAGCCTGGAGCCTTGTTGTAGGACCAGGGTGGGTAGGAGACGGCGAGACCCCAACCAAGCTGTGGCGGTTTGTGGGGTCTACAGTGCTTATGGTGTCAAGTGGAGTGCTTGGAGCCCTCAGGAAGCACTAGGAGCATCCATCAACGGAGGTACCCAGTCGGGGTGCCAGGTGATCTGTTACAGAGGTGGCAGCGGTGGGATGGCGTCCTAGTGTGAGGAGAAGCAGCTCACAGACACTGTTTCGTGGAGTTACAAAGTAGGGCAACGCTTGTCCTCGTACAGCACCCCTGGCCACAGCAGTATGGAACCAGCTTGTTCCCAAACAGCATTCCTATACGAGGAGGAGGAGGACATGGATGAGCGGGATGCAATCCAGAAAGGCATCTGGTATGAGGCCCTGGAGGGCGTACAGCGTCGGCGGGGTGAGGGACTCCCCAGCGAGGAGCAGTGATTGCAGATGCGGCTGGCCCTGCGGATGCCCCTCCTGGAAGAGCAGCCCCTGGAGGAGTGGGTGAAGGAGCTCAAGCTCCGGGTTTGGCAGGAGCTGTGGCTAGAGGATGTCTACCAGGCGCTCTGGTGGTATACAACGCGGCATACACTCTAAACGGCGGAGCACGACAACCCGGAGGGGTATGATTATGATGGCCCTGGCCTGTTGTGGGAGTCTTTCACAGAACCATAGTTTGGGAGCACTACGAAGACCCGATTTTGTGACATCTACGACTTTGGGGACCATGCAAGATTGGGCTCACCCCAACGAGGTGAGATCCGACTTGGTATATCTAGTGACACTGGAGTGGGAGCTGGAGCAGGACTACCGACATTTGCTCCGCTCAATTGAGAATACCCTGCAGGAGAGCAGAGTGGCAGATCCAGGTCTAGAGCCCTTCAGCTGGGAAGACATCATAGACTGATCCTAGGAGAACCCCCAGCCGGCAGGTGGAGATGGGACCGAGGTCTCTCCACCGGCCCTACAGGGATGCTGGGTGGTCGGCCCATGACCCCAACGGCAGCTGCAGTTACAGGAAGTAGGGACAGTCGATCCTGCTCCCCAGCGGCAGTGTACTTTGCAGGGAGAGGAGAGCAGCGTCCCCTTCCCTAGCGAGCGGCAGTGTACCCTGCAGGGAGAGGAGACAACCGGTCTCTCTCCCCAGCAGCAGACAGAGTCACAGGGAGAGGAGAGCATCATCCTCCCTCCCCAGCGGCAGTGTATCTTGCAGGGAGTGGAGAGCATTGTCCCTTCTCCCCAGCAGCAGTGTACCTTGAAGGGAGAGGAGACAACCGGTTTCTCTCCCCAGCGGCCGGGTGAGTTACAGGGAGAGGAGAGCATCGTCCTCCCTCCCCAATGGCAGCTGGTCCCTCTCCCCAACAACAGGGAGACAGCACCCCTAAACTCGATGGTGCAGATGGGATCGTGGTCTCTGCACCTGACTTACAGGGATGCTGGACGGCCGGTTCAGATCCCAACCAACACCGCAGGAATGCCAGGAGGAGGAGGTAAGCGAGCCCTCCTCTCCACAGCAGACCCACAACCAGGTCCTGGTGGTAGTACTCACTGACCCCATCCCAACGGAAGAGCTGGCATCTGGGCAGAGCGCAGTTGGCCTCTGCCCTACCCTATGCCCTTGTCCAGGGCCTGATTCCCTACAGGCTACCCCAGCAGAAGCGCTGGCATCAGGGCAGAGCACCACTGGTCTCTACCCTACCTGTACTTTTGTTACAGGGCAGGACTGAACACCGGTTAACCCTGCAGAAGCGTTGGCACCCAGGCAGAGTACCGCTGATCTCTGCCTCCAAAGTAATCTCCACTGAAAGCCTGAGAGCAACACAGAGACCGGGAGTACCAGATATCAACCCAACCTTGGTGGACTCACTGGACAACTTCACCAGGTGCAGTAACCGTTCATTGTGGGTGGGTTGCTTGACTAACTCAGGCACTGATCGACAGATGGTCAGGGACCTGGTTATGCTGCCCCCAAAAGGGGAAATGTGTGGCAAAAATAACCTCGCCACTGGGTTCTGGAGGGGCCTATTTGCTCGCCTTTTGCCTCTGGATTATGGCCCCTGCGTTAAAACTTTGCTTTCCCCCTTTAAAAAGACTTGTTTGTGTCTTTTTACTATGTGGTTCGCTGTAATGGCACCCCTAGGCATAACAGGGGTTAAACGCCGTTTAAAGGATATTCCCTTTCAGATATATAGGCAGCTACCAAAGACACCAATCCGCCGAACAGAAACCATATGAATGCTGTAAACAGTAGAACCGGAACCATACGAATGCTCCAAACAGTCGAATAGGAAAAACCATACGAAAGGTTTACATTCCTAGCAGTCGAACTGGAACAGCATACAATAAATCCCCCCAAGAGCGAGACAAGGCTCCGTGTTGAGGGTCAAAAACAGGAACAGACTGAGCTGTGTCTTTATTGGCCTTATATACACATTCAATCAAAACATACAACACAGATAAACACTCCCATTCATTCCAGCAAAATCCTCTCCTCTGCCTGTGATATAATTACTGAACACAATAACATAATTATCACAGGCAGGAAAATACACAGTTTTACACAATATTCATAACTTTTAAACTATACATCACATTCACATAAAAATTCAGAATCGGCATACTCGAAATACAAACATACTCAAAAATCAGGCAATTCCTTCCATTGGTTTAAAAGTTAGGTCGAAGTTCTTTGTGACCAACGGAAGCATGGCTTTTCTGCCCAAAACCAGTTCCACAGAGTCCTCTATCCTGGAGATAATTGGCTTAACTGGGTGTGGTAAGCCAACAATCTCCAGATACAGAAAATATCTCTATTCACAACAACAGCAAAAATACACAAAAATACATAACGCCTATCATACTGAACAGAAACCCCACATTCAACCTATCCCCAGATGGCTTGCCAGCCTCCTGCCTCATGACTATGGCCCCCTCTCATCAGCCCATGCTAAACTTAAATCCTATGGCGATTTGACTGTGTTTGTGGGATCTGAGCGCTGTTTGGATATATTGAGCGCTCAGATCCCACAAACACAGTCAAATCGCCATGGGATTTAAGTTTAGCATGGGCTGATGAGAGGGGGCCATAGTCATGAGGCAGGAGGCTGGCAACCAGGCTTCTCCAGTGCCCAGTGGCGAGGTTGGTTTCACCACATTCGGTAAATGGAATTTACAGAAAAAAAAACAAACGAACAGCTGGACCACACGCCAGTGGAGTGTGCAGCCAATTTACCTCCCAGGCTGGTGGTTAACCGCCAGCTAATAGACGAACGGCTGGGTGGTCGCTGTTCGTATAGTTGAACACGTGGCAGCGGCCATCTTGTTTAGTCGAACGCGGTCAGCGGTGTTTTGCCGTCGAGCTCATGGAACTAAAATCGGACATGCGACGGCACGAACACCGCTGAACCTTACCTTCTTTGGAACTTCGCCACTTCGACAGTAGCCGACAATTCGAACGCCACTTTAACATTGGCTATTTACACAAATGGCTCCCATTTGTGCATTTGAATAGTATGTGAACTATGGGGAATAAACTGGCCGCACAGCCCAAATCTGTGGAACTGTTTTGGGCATGAAAGCCATGCTTGCGGTCGGTCAAATGTGACTTCCATCTATCTTCCGAACCCCTAAACCGATTGCTATAATTTTTAAATATAAATTTTAAATATGTTGTTCCCATAATTATGCCCGTTATGCAAGTTTTATGTGAATTAAATGTATAATTTTGATGTTATGAGAAATGTGTAAAAATGTGTTTTTTATGCTTGGGAATAATTGAGTTAATACAGTATCTTGCTCAATTATCTCCCAAGCAGAAGAGTGCCTAAATGTACAAGACTGTCCTGATTGGTTTTTGCAACTTTGTGTCCTGTTTACCGCAAGGTCCACATGGGTGGTAACCTTGTAGGAAAACCTGTACATAAGTGCCTATAAACCTTCAGACATTGGTTCTTCGTACTCCCGAACAGTTGAAGTGGCCACCATTCAACATTCTAACACGTGGTAGCGGCCATCTTGTTCGCATGGACTAAAACCGCGAATAGACTTCAGGGGGACTTAGCTGAGAATGCATTGGAACTATTTTCGGCATGAAAACCTTGCGGTTCCCGGCATTCTGCTAGCATTTCCTGCTGCTCTATTACATTGTCTGCCTACCTTTAAGTCATCAGAAATAATCACCCCTAAATCCCTTTCCTCAGATGTTGAGGTTAGGACTCTATCAAACCCCTTGGGTTTTTACGTTCATTTAGGCAGTCAGCTAGACCTTTATGCTCTTCTACATACCTTCTTTCTTTTGTTTTTAATCTAACTAATCCTTGTTTTACTTTCCTTTTCTCATTTATGTATCTAAAAAATGTTTTGTCCCCTTTTTTACTGCTATTTTCTCTTCTGTGTGAGATTTGGAAGCTCTCATAACTTGCTTAGCTTCTTTCTGCCTAATCTTATAGATCATTTTGTTTTCCTCACTCTGGGTTTTTCTATAATTACTTAATGCTAACTTTTAGTTTTTTTACTATTTTGGCCACACCTGTGGAGTACCACAGTGGTTTCTTGAATTTTTTGCTTTTACTGACAAGCCTAATGCATTTTTTTTGCCTTCAGCAGTGCAACTTTTAAATAATCCCATTTCTCTTGGACTCCATTTAAATTGCTCCAGTCTGATAATGATTCCTTTACACATATTCTAATTTTAGAAAAGTCTGTTTTTTTAAAGTCTAAAACTTTTGTTTTTGTGTGGTGTGACTCAGTCACTGTTCTTATATTAAACCACACTGACTGATGATCACTGGATCCTAAACTTTCACCTACAGTAATATCTGATATCAAATCTCCATTTGTTAACACTAAATCTAGTATGGCCTCTTTACGAGTTGGCTCCTCATCGACTTGTTTTAGAGACAATCCCAGTAGGAAGTTTAGAATATGTGTGCTCCTGGCACAAGCAGCTATTTTGGTTTTCCAATTCACATCTGGAAGATTAAAGTCACCCATGATGATAACTTCCCCCTTCATTGTAATTTTTTTTTTTAATTCTTTATTTTTGCAGTGCGGGTAGTTACAGCCAAGTGTGCTACGCCACGACAGCGTCAGCAGACAAATCATCATCATACATAGTGTTACATTTGCGTGGCATGGAAATACTTTGCACTATATATTTTTGGACAAAAAAGAACAAGTTAAAGTAGATAAGACATAAGCTTTCCCTGAGTAATATGAACTGGTTATACACGCAGTTACGTTGATATGAGGATTCTCTGAGCAAACTTGCACAAATTCTGTCTAGCCTATACTTCGCTATGGGTTACATTTGAGCATTAATTCTGAAGGCTGAACAGGCGCTAGCTAACATTTGTCTCAGATACAAGATATATAAAAAGAAATAACCTTGGTGAGACATAAAAGTAGTAGGAGTAACATGAGTAAACTTAGGAGACATGCTAGGTAACTTCGTTTAAAGGTAAACACGTTTGGCTAGTGTTGCGGAGCTGCAATATTATAATCCCAGGATCTCCGCTGGTAGAACACAATAATCCAAGTACAAAGCTGGAAGCAGGCAATATTCCCAAATCCTCCCAAGAACCAGACGAAACACAGTCTGAGAGTCAACTGCCACTTTATTCAAAAAGACTGATATTTAAAGTAGGTCACTCAACTGTCACTTTATTAAAAAAAACTGATATTTATAGCAGGTCACTTAACAGGGGTTTCCAAAGATGGGCAGCAGGGGTTTTGGTTGAGGGGACTGGAGGGAGACTACCGTTTCCAGGTCCTCCTCCCATCAGCCCCTGCTGTAATATACAGTAATGAAAACCACGATGACATAAACCGTTACCTTTCTACTTCAAAATATACAACTTAGTCAGTTTTAATAGCAATGCTAACGAATGGGGAGGATTCGAACAGATATACACAGTACAGCATAAATTAAACATAGCCGGAGACTCCACACTATACCGGCGCGCAGTACACAACAGAAAATAGGCACAACCATTCTATCTTAGGCAGTCCCAAGTGGCTAGGTTTGCCACAATGCTAGGTTATGAACCACTGGGGGTTAATTTGAGCTAAAGGGACTTGCAGTCATATGCTGATGGTAATAGGAGAGCTGAATCAGCGTGGTGTGAGTAGTAGGTGTTAACCTCTCATTAAATAGCTATCATGCTAGTTAGGGGTGTTCCAAAACATAGGAAAAAGCACTGCGTTAGCCCCTTCTGGCCTGCACCTCCCTGACAGCATTAGAGACCTATGCATACTACTACCATGTATCACAATGCGAATTAAACATATAAAGCATCACCCGGGTATGTAAAGCATTGTTCTTGTGAGGTTCTGCAGTGGCAACTTCAGCTTGTGCCTCGTGTTGAAAAGTCCCAGTTTTTTCCTCAGTGGAGTAAAAGTTTCTGTGAGAGTCCTAGGCCGTGAGCCTCTGGGTGCACCGGTCGGGATTGCGTTACCCGATGCCCATTTTGGTGGCTTGTCTTGTGTGGCAGGGTAGATGCCCCATCAGGGTTCCATCTCCGGTGGGTCGTGGATGGGATTTCTGTAGGTTCCACCCGCCTGCAAACAACCTCGCTGTATCCTGGTCGGCATCGCTGTGTGCTTTGTGATTTTCCACCTGAGGGGCTCCCTGTCCGTCGAGAGTCGCTGGGGCCGCTTGATGGCAGGCAAGTCGTGTGTTCTGGTTGGCCCACCTCTGGGTCTTGGGGTCTTGAGCTGTGGCGTCCGAGGTACCCGGCCCTGTTTTCCGCCGTATTGAGTTTCGGTTTTGCTTCCGTCTGGAGGCCTTTCTGCTTTTACGAGGGGGATTTCCCTGCAGGTGGCGCCGGGCAGTCCGGCGGATCCACGCTGCTACTGCTCTTCTCGCCAGCTTATAGAACCATCTGCGGTCATTATGCTTGGTCCAAAGGTGGGTGCACAGCCGTTCGAAGAACTCCAGGGTCTGCCTGGGTGGCACAGCAAGTGTATGCAGAGTCACATTTTAGTTCGGCCCCGTTGGTTTCGCTTGGTGGTAGGCGTTTGTTCAAGCAGTGGTGTGGGGGTAATCGTCCCCTGCGAGGACCGGGATATCCCCCGCCGGTCCAGGGGGGGGGGGGGCAGCAGGGCTGTAGAGGGTTCTTGCTTGCGGGTGCTTCCCGTGCTGGGGGATTGGCCGCCTCCCCCGGGCACCGGGTCCTGCTCCGTTGTAGGCCACATGGCCGGTGTGGGTTTTTCCGTGGAGCTCCGCTGCCGGACAGGCACCCGTTTGTGCATCGGGTTGTGGTGCATCTTTTCCCGGTCGCCTTGTGCTGCTATCTCTTTTAGTTTGGTCGTTAGTAGCTCAATTATGCCCGGAGCTGTAGGAGCTCTTAGAATGTGCGGCAGGCCATCTTGGCTGTCAGGCCCCGCCCCCCCTTCATTGTCATTTTAGCTATTTCCTCAACTAGTAGATTATCTAACTCTTCTATTTGTCCTGGGGGCCTATAAATCACAACTACACGAGTTACTATGTGATTACCAAATTCTAACGTAACCCAAACGGGCTCTATGTTCGCCTCACTAACTTTTATTAAGGTCCAGGGTGGGTAGGAGACGGCAAGACCCCAACCAAGCTGCCGCAGTTCGTGTGGTCTGCAGTGCTTATGGTGTCAAGTGGAGTGCTTGAAGCCCTCGGGAAGCACTAGGAGCATCCATCAACGGAGGTACCCAGTCGGGGTGCCAGGTGATCCATTACAGAGACAGTTCTGGCCTTCTGGGAAAATCTTTGGACATATTTCTATCCCAAAGTGCTGTTTTGTTATATAGATTCCTAATATCAGTCAGGGAACTGTTTTAGTGCAATATGTCCCCTATACAATTAATAATTTTATTTTTGCATTCATTTTGGGAGTCTGTTTTCTAAAAATACTTGCTGATACCTTTTCTAATGCCCATAAGCAGGGCATTTGATGATTGTATATGTTTCCATTTGCTTTGTATACAAATTGTATATTTACCTGTGCATTCTATTTTCACTGACCAGTCATGATGATGATGACTTAATCATCCTGGTAGGAAACACAATTTGCTAACAGTTTAACTTCTTACCTGGGGTCTGCTAAATGCCACTCTCTGCCTCTCTACAGACAAAAGTGCAGGAGCTTTGGTTAGCTGTGTTCATTAAAGAGAGCTTTCCTGCAGGGCACCATATCATGCAGGCCACACAGATGTGCATGAGTATGATCCCTTAACATATTTTTTGTTGTTGTGCCTGGCTATGTCACAGATTACATAGCTTCATAGGCTGAAAAGAGACATGTGTCCATCATCTTCAGCCTTTCTCACATCTGTTTTTGCTGTTGAACCAAAAGAAGGCCAAAAAAACCCAGTTTGAAGCATTTTCCAACCTCCTTTTTTATAAATGTGTGACTTCATGTCCTATGTATAGTCCTGCTTATGAATAGGTTTCCAGACAATGGTTTGTATTGACCCTAAATATTTGTATGTTATCATTCAAGGTGTAGTTTTTCCAAACTATAGAGGTTTAAATTTGTCAACCTTTCTTCATTCCTTTCTTTCTAGTGGTGTTGTGGAGACAGACTCAGGCACGGAGTGTAGTTGTGTTGTGGAGACAGGCTTGGAGACTATGGTGAGGCCTAGTTGAAAGCAGTTGTTGTTGGGGGATTCCATCATAAGAGGTGTGGAGCTGGACAATAGTGGTCTTGTGAGATGTCTTCCGGGAGCTACTGCTCACAGAGACAGGAGACATTTGTAATGTTGTTAAGCGAGCAAAGCAGGATGGGGAATTGGATGTACTTGTCCATCTAGGGACAAATGACTTGGCTTGCAATGAGGTTTCAGAGGTAAAGTAAGTTTTTAGTGTTTTTGCCAATGATATACGGCAGGTTGCTTCCACACTGTCATTCCATGAAGTTCTGCCTGTGCATAACACTCAGAACGACAGGCGGATGAGTATTAGCGACTTTAACTTGTGGCTTGGTGAATGGTGTCGGTAGCAAGGATTTGGCTTTATTTCTTATGGTAGCTCTGTTTGGAATGGAAATAAACTGTACAAAAAAAATGGTTTGCATCTTTCTCAAAAGGGAACAAATGTTCTCAGTGAGCAGTTCAGAGGTTTTGCTAGGATGTATTTAAACTAGGAGGGGGGCAAAAGGATGATAAACCGTAAATCCAGTTGCCCCCCAAAACAAGGACAGAAGGTGCCTGTAGCAAGTGTCTTAAAAAATGTCTTAAAAAGCTTTGAGTCATGTCTACAAATGCTCGCAGTTTAGGGAATAAGATCCATGAACTTGTGGCAATAATGGCAACTGATAATGTAGATTTAGTCGCTGTTACTGAGACATGGTATAATGAGAAAAATGATTTGGATATAGCAATACTAGTGTTCTCTTTACATAGAAAAGACAGGGAGGGCAAGACAGGGGGAGGGGTGGCCCTGTATGTGAAGGATAGCATAATATCTAGTCTAATAAAAGTTAGTGAGGCGAACATAGAGTACGTTTGGGTTACGTTAGAATTTGGTAATCACACAGTAACTCGTGTAGGTGTGATTTAGAGTTAGATAATCTACTAGTTGAGAAAATAGTTAAAATGACAATGAAGGGGGAGTTATCATCATGCATGGCAGTAATCTTCCTGATGTGAATTGGAAAACCAAAAGCTGCTTGTGCCAGGAGCACACATATTCTAAACTCCCTACTGGGACTGTCTTTAAAACAAGTCGTTGAGGCGCCAACTCGTAAAGAGGCCATACTAGATTTAGTGTTAACAAATGGAGATTTGGTATCAGATATTACTGAAGGTGAAAGTTTAGGATCCAGTGATCATCAGTCCGTGTGGTTTAATATAAGAACAGTGACTGAGTCACACCAAACAAAAACAAAAGTTTTAGACTTTAAAAAAACAGACTTTTCTAAAATTTGAATATGAGTAAAGGAGTCCTTATCAGACTGGAGCAATTTAAATGGAGTCCAAGAGAAATGGGAGTATTTAAAAGTTGCACTGCTGAAGGCAATAGTGATGTCCTGAACGGTTCGCTGGCGAATAGTTCCTGGCGAACATCGCGTGTTCGCGTTCGCCACGGATGGCGAACATATGCGATGTTCGGTCCACCCCTATTTGTCATCATTGAGTAAACTTTGACCCTGTACCTCACAGTCAGCAGACACATTCCAGCCAATCAGCAGCAGACCCTCCCTCCCAGACCCTCCCACCTCCTAGACAACATACAATTTAGATTAATTCTGAAGCTGCATTCATTTTTTTTTAATTTTTTTTTTTTGGTGTTTGTGACAGAACCAGCCGTCTGTCTATTTTTAGTGGATTCGTCTATTTTATTCCGTCCGTATAAATGACTGTTTCCAGTATCCTAGCCATACGAATGACTGTTTGCAACGAATAAAGCTACCGAACGGATGGCCACCCAGAAGAGAAGTGTGCTGCTGTGATTAACCTTTTGATCCCAATTAGAACGTTGTGGTTAACCGCAGACACTTCTCAATTAAACCGACTTCAGGGTGGCCGTCGTTCGTATGTCGACCACGAGGCAGCAGCCATTTTAAACCGTACGAAAGCCCAGCGGTGTTCGGCTCTGATTCCATGGAACTAAAAACGGACACTCTTTCTGCTGAACACCGCTGAAACCATGGGTCACCTGGCTGTCTCGACAAATCCGTACGAACACCGGCTGTTCGGGAGTTTTACCGTCGACGGAAAGTACTTAACCCAGATAGCCTTCCCATGGAGTCAATCGCCTACCGAAAGACTGTAAGAACTTTGACTCCATGGCGATTGAACTATACGTATGGAATCTGAGCACTATTCGTCAATAATATGCCCTCAGATCCTGGCTATCTGGGGATATGTAATATGGATGTGAAATGTACAGTCATTATAAAGTTATGTATTTTTATGTATTTTCTGGGTTTATATTTAAAATGGCGATGGGTCTTTGTCCTGGAGATAATTGCATTTCTTCCCAATTATCTCCAGGGCAGGGAGGAGGAAACCATATTGCATTGTGGGAAAAGTCTGTGACTGTATGTCTGGAATGTCCTCCTGTACTTCTGTAATTTCAGTCTTCCATTTGGTCCCCTAGGGGAGTGTCCACCAAGTGGGAGACCCGCATAAATACGGGCGGGTAGCCCACAGTAAAGCCAGATCCTGTTTGACCCTCAATACGGAGCTTCTGTCTCGTTATTGGGGGGATTTATTATTCACGCTTAGAGACTGCTTATTGGAAACGTATGCCACTTGGTGGATGTCGTGGTTCGGCTAGTAGCGGCAGTTCGTGGAGTTCTGTTCGGGAACCGGAGTCCCTTCACGGATCCCGTTCGGGAGATTACCGCTTCCCCTGGTTATGGTTCGTGGATTACAAATTATACGAACAGAGAATTGATACGGTGAGAGGGGAAGGTAAACTAAACGGCGCTTTTACTTGTAGACACTGAGGGTGTCTTAACAGTGTTTATTATACATTATCATCCATAGCCAGTAACCTGTGTTTATTATACATTATCCCCCATAGCCAGTAACCTGTGTTTATTATACATTATCCCCCCATAGCCAGTAACCTGTGTTTATTATACATTATCCCCCCATAGCCAGTAACCTGTGTTTATTATACATTATCCTCCCATAGCCAGTAACCTGTGTTTATTATACATTATCTCCCCCATAGCCAGTAACCTGTGTTTATTATACATTATCCCCCCACAACCAGTAACCTGTGTTTATTATACATTATCCCCCCATAGCCAGTAACCTGTGTTTATTATACATTATCCTCCCCATAGAAACATATTAGTAATATATGTAAATCGGGTTCATGCAAAGAGGGTGAAAAGGTATTAAAGAAAAACACACTTATTGCATCAAATTTACAAAGCCAAACTTTTAAAAGCTTTCCTCATTTCTTTCTCGGGATGAGGAATAATCGGTTGTAGACTGAGGATTTCCATCTGCCCAATCTTTTAATAATATGCACTGGAGTGTCAGTGTTGAAGGAGACCGAAGCTGCCCCTAAATGAAAGACCCGAGACATGGATACAACCCAATCTTAGGAGTAGTGTTCTGATGTAGAAGATGAATTTAGCTGTAGTCAGAGGGATTCAGTGAGAGTAGTGGTGAAATGTGTGTGGCATGACTGAGTGTGGGTAAGTAAGAGTCAAGTATTTTAACTGGGCACTAGTTCTAGGTGGGATAAAGTGGTATAGCGGATGGATGAGTAGTTTGGTTCGTTTTAGAGGTTTGTAGAGAAAGTATATAGTGATCATGATTTTTAGCAATATCCAATATTTTTAAGGTGGTCCCAGTGCCACCACTTAAATCTGGTGTCACAATAGCTTGCATTTAAAAAAAAAAAAACTTTTTTGACTGTAATATAATAGCAGTCAGTTTCCTTCACAGGTGTGCGTTTCAGGGCCTGCCAGGGCACAGTGTCACACCAGTGCAACTCATATCTGGTCACACCAGTGTCACACCAGTGCAACTATACTGTGTTCATACTGGGTTTTTACATTGCCTAATCGATTGATCTCACAGAGAGACTTGAAGGGATTGTGCTGTCTAGGGGATTATCACCTAAAAGCTTCCTTGGTAACAGCATTTAGAACGAAGGGTTCATTTATGCACCAAGGACAGATATTACAGGCAATTATAGGAATCAGAGTTATTCTGTTGATACACAGGTGCTATTGTATCCTTTTTTCTTATAATAGGTAAATAAAGTTTCAGTGTATCACTGTTGATATAGAGATACTTTTCACGCACTGTATCAATAATATTTAGCAATGCTCTGTATATCTTTTTCTCCCCTATTTTTTTCTGTCTGTTGGACTCCAGATTCTAAGATTTATTAGGCTCAATATTAATGTGTACTTATAACTTTACCGGCTTGCTTGGTAGTTTCTCTTTTAAAGGGGAACAACCTTAGCATCGTGTGTGTTTTTCATTATTTTTACAATAAAGGGTTCATGCCCATACCTGGTGGAGCTGGTACCACCCATTCTGACCTATTTCCCTAGCCATAGATTTAACACTTTTGTTAATCTAGGACTAAGGGGAATTTTTCTGTTCTTTATATTTGGTTAAAGGTCAAGCTGACTGCCTCAATTAATATTTTTGTATTTACAGATGAAAATGAAGGAAAGGGGCCTCAGTTAGGAAAAAGGGCAAACAAGTAATTTGTTACATGTGAGTTTACAGAGGAAGAGGTTGTATTTCAACTGTCAAAAGTAAAGACAAATAAGTCAATGGGACCTGATGGAATACACCCAAAGTTATTAAAAGAGCTTAGTGGTGTACTAGCAAAACCATTAACAGATTTATTTAACCAATCTTTGTTAACAGGAGTAGTCCCAGAAGATTGGAAGTTAGCGAATGTTGTGCCCATTCACAAGAAAGGTAATAGGGAGGAGTCGGGCAACTATAGGCCAGTAAGCCTTACTTCAGTAAAGGGGAAGTAATGGAAACCATGTTAAAGGATAGGATTGTTGAACATCTAAAAACACATGATTTCAAGATCAGAGACAACATGGGTTTACTTCAGGGAGATCATGCCAAACTAATCTTATTGATTTTTTTGATTGTGTAACTAAAATAATAGATCAGGGTGGTGCAGTAGGGATTGCTTACCTAGATTTCACTAAGGCAACAGGCAACAGAGGATTGTAGTCAATGGAGTATATTCGAAGCATGGGTTTGTCACCAGTGGGTTGCCTTAGGGATCTGTACCTGGACCCATTCTCTTTAATATTTTTATTAGTGATATTGTAGAAGGTCTTGATGTTAAGGTATGTCTTTTTGCTGATGATACTAAGATATGTAACAGGGTTGATGTTCCAGGAGGGATAAGCCAAATGGCAAATGAGTTAGGTAAACTAGAAAAATGGTCAGAGTTGTAGCAACTGACATTTAATGTGGATAAGTGCAAGATAATGCAGCTTGGACGTAAAAACCCAAGGGCAGAGTACAGAATATTTGATAGAGTCCTAACCTCAACATCTGAGGAAAGGGATTTAGGGGTGATTATTTCTGATGACTTAAAGGTAGGCAGGCAATGTAAAAGAGCAGCAGGAAATGCTAGCAGAATGCTTGGTTGTATAGGGAGAGGTATTAGCAGTAGAAAGAGGGAAGTGCTCATGCCATTGTACAGAACACTGGTGAGACCTCACTTGGAGTATTGTACGCAGAAGGATATTGATACTTTAGAGAGAGTTGAGAGAAGGGCTACTGAACTGGTTCATGGATTGCAGGATGAAACTTACCAGGAAAGGTTAAAGGAACTTAACATGTATAGCTTGGAGGAAAGACGAGACGGAGGGATATGATAGAAACATTTAAATACATAAAGGGAATCAACACAGTAAAGAAGGAGACTATATTTAAAAGAAGAAAAACTACCACAACAAGAGGACATAGTCTTAAATTATAGGGGCAAAGGTTTAGAAATAATATCAGGAAGTATTACTTTACTGAGAGGGTAGTGGATGCATGGAATAGCCTTCCAGCTGAAGTGGTAGAGGTTAACACAATAAAGGAGTTTAAGCATGCGTGGGATATGCATAAGGCTATCCTAACTATAAGATAAGGCCAGGGACTAATGAAAGTATTTTTAAAAAAAATGGGCAGAATAAATGGGCCGAATGGTTCTTATGTTTCTATGTTTCATAACTAAAATGCTCCATTCCTTTTATCAATTTTGCAGCCTGCCTCTGCACTTTTTCGAGTGCCATAATATCTTTCTTTAGAACAGGTGCCCAACATTGCACATCATATTTAAGGTGTGTTTTTAGCAGTGATTTATAAAAAAGCTAAAGTAATTTTCAACTCGAGAGTAGTGATGTCGCGAACACGAAATTTTCGGTGACTTCAATGGGCAGGCGAATTTTAAAACACACAGGGACTCTTTCTGGCCACAAAAGTGATGGAAAAGTTGTTTCAAGGGGACTAACACCTGGACTGTGGCATGCTGGAGGGGGATCCATGGCAAAACTCCCATGGAAAATTACACAGTTGATGCAGAGTCTGGTTTTAATCCATAAAGGGCATAAATCACCTAACATTCCTAAATTGTTTGGAATAACGTGCTTTAAAACATCAGGTATAATGTTGTATCGATCAGGTAGTGTAAGGGTTACGCCCGCTTCACAGTGACAGACCAAACTCCCTGTTTAACCCACTGCAAACAACCGCAAACAGTCCATTTGCACAACCGCAAACTCCCCATTTGCACATGTTTTAGTGCAAACTAGTCTAACTACTAATATAGTTGAAACATGCTACTTTTACTCATGCCAGACAACCATGCAGGCCAGACTAATAAACATGCCAGGGCCAATCATAGTTAACCACCTCAGATAGTAACATGGCTCCCTCTATAAACAGAGTAAACATGACTCCCTCTATATACAGAGTAACATGGCTCCCCTCTATATACAGAGTAACATGGCTCCCTCTATATACAGAGTAAACATGACTCCCTCTATATACAGAGTAACATGGCTCCCCTCTATATACAGAGTAACATGGCTCCCCTCTATATACAGAGTAACATGGCTCCCTCTATATACAGAGTAACATGGCTTCCCTCTATATACCGTGTAAACATGGCTCCTCTCTATATACAGAGTAACATGGCTCCCTCTATATACAGAGTAACATGACTCCCTCTATATATAGTGTAAACATGGCTTCTCTCTATATACAGAGTAACATGGCTTCCCTCTATATACCGTGTAAACATGGCTCCCTCTATATACAGAGTAATATGGCTCCCCTCTATATACCGTGTAAACATGTCTCCCTCTATATACAGAATAACATGGCTCCCTCTATATACAGAGTAACATGGTTCCCCTCTATATACAGTGTAAACATGGCTCCCCTCTATATACAGAGTAACATGGCTCCCTTCTATATACAGAGTAACATGGCTCCCTCTATATACAGAGTAACATGACTACCCTCTATATACCGTGTAAACATGGCTCCTCTCTATATACCGTGTAAACATGGCTCCTCTCTATATACAGTGTAAACATGTCTCCATCTATATACAGAATAACATGGCTCCCTCTATATACAGAGTAACATGGCTCCCTCTATATACAGAGTAACATGGCTTCCCTCTATATACCGTGTAAACATGGCTCCCTCTATATACAGAATAACATGGCTCCTTCTATATACAGAGTAACATGGCTCCCCTCTATATACAGTGTAAACATGGCTCCTCTCTATATACAGAGTAACATGGCTCCCTCTATATACAGTGTAAACATGGCTCCTCTCTATATACAGAGTAACATGGCTCCCTCTATATACAGAGTAACATGGTTCCCCTCTATATACAGTGTAAACATGGCTCCCCTCTATATACAGAGTAACATGGCTCCCTTCTATATACAGAGTAACATGGCTCCCTCTATATACAGAGTAACATGACTACCCTCTATATACCGTGTAAACATGGCTCCCTCTATATACAGAGTAACATGGCTCCCCTCTATATACAGAGTAACATGGCTCCCTCTATATACAGAGTAACATGGCTTCCCTCTATATACCGTGTAAACATGGCTCCTCTCTATATACAGAGTAACATGGCTCCCTCTATATACAGAGTAACATGACTCCCTCTATATATAGTGTAAACATGGCTTCTCTCTATATACAGAGTAACATGGCTTCCCTCTATATACCGTGTAAACATGGCTCCCTCTATATACAGAGTAATATGGCTCCCCTCTATATACCGTGTAAACATGTCTCCCTCTATATACAGAATAACATGGCTCCCTCTATATACAGAGTAACATGGTTCCCCTCTATATACAGTGTAAACATGGCTCCCCTCTATATACAGAGTAACATGGCTCCCTTCTATATACAGAGTAACATGGCTCCCTCTATATACAGAGTAACATGACTACCCTCTATATACCGTGTAAACATGGCTCCTCTCTATATACCGTGTAAACATGGCTCCTCTCTATATACAGTGTAAACATGTCTCCATCTATATACAGAATAACATGGCTCCCTCTATATACAGAGTAACATGGCTCCCTCTATATACAGAGTAACATGGCTTCCCTCTATATACCGTGTAAACATGGCTCCCTCTATATACAGAATAACATGGCTCCTTCTATATACAGAGTAACATGGCTCCCCTCTATATACAGTGTAAACATGGCTCCTCTCTATATACAGAGTAACATGGCTCCCTCTATATACAGTGTAAACATGGCTCCTCTCTATATACAGAGTAACATGGCTCCCCTCCATACAGGGACGTACCTGGAGCATTTGGCACCCGGGGCGGATCGTTTATTTGGCACCCCCCTCCCCAACTTTGAAATGTAAAAAACAACTGCAATTTTTTTTAAATGTATGTGTATGCAGTGTGTGTATAGTGTATGAAGTGTATGCAATGTGTGTATAGTGTATGAAGTGTATGCAGTGTGTGTATAGTGTGTGCAGTGTGTGTATAGAGTGTGCAGTGTGTGCATAGTGTATGCAGTGTGTGTATACTGTGTGTGTATAGTGTGTGCATAGTGTATGCTGTGTGTGTATAGTGTGTGTATAGTGTGTATGCAGTGTGTGTAGTGCATGTAGTGTGTGCAGTGTGTGTATAATGTGTGCAGTGTGTATAGTGTGTGCAGTGTGTATGCAGTGTCTGTAGTGTGTGTATATTGTGTGCAGTGTGTATGCAGTGTGTGTAGTGTGTGTATAGTGTGTGCATAGTGTATGCAGTGTGTGCATAGTGTGTACAGTGTGTGTATAGTGTGTACAGTGTGTGTGTATATTGTGTGTATAGTGTGCACAGTGTGTGTATGCAGTGTGTATAGTATGTGCAGTGTGTGTATAGTGTGTATGCAGTGTGTATAGTGTGTATGCAGTGTGTGTATAGTGTGTAAGCAGTGTGTATATAGTGTGTATGCAGCGTGTGTATAATGTGTGTAGTGTGTATGCAGTGTGTGTAGAGTGTATGCAGTATTTGTAGTGTGTATGCAGCGTGTATAGTGTGTATGCAGTGTGTGTGCAGTGTGTGTAGTGTGTATGCAGTGTGTGTATAGTGTGTGTAGTGTGTATGCAGTGTGTGTATAGTGTGTGTGTGCGCAGTGTGTGTAGTGTGTATGCAGTGTGTGTATAGTCTGTATAGTGTGTGTAGTGTGTATGCAGTGTGTGTAGAGTGTGTGTAGAGTGTATGCAGTGTGTGTATAGTGTGTGTATGCAGTGTGTGTGCAGTGTATGCAGTGTGTGTAGTGTGTATGCAGTGTGTGTATAGTGTGTGTAGTGTGTATGCAGTGTGTGTAGTGTGTATGCAGTGTGGGTAGAGTGTATGCAGTGTGTGTAGAGTGTGTGCAGTGTGTGTAGAGACCTACTGTCCTCCCCCCCGCCCCCACCCCTCAGCGGCGGGTGGGGGTCCTAAGTTACAATAAGAGGGGGGGACCTACTGTCCTCCCCCCCAGCCCCCACCCCTGAGCTGCGGGTGGGGGCCCTATAAAAGAATAATAGGGGGGGACAACTACTGTCCTCCCCCCCGGCCCCCACCCCTGCGCGGTGGGTGGGGGCCCTAAAAAGCCCTAAATGAAAATCCCCCCCTCCCCCATCAAAGGTGACTAGGGGTCCCCAAGCCCCCAGTCACACACCCAAATAAAAAAGCCCCTACCTACCCCCCTCACCCTAAAAATAGTGAGGGGGGAATAAAATTACTACCCTGTAAAGTAAAATTCAACTTACTATTCAACGTCTTCTTTTTCTAAAATCTTCATTTTTCAGCCCCAAAAAAGGCCAAATGTAAAGCCATCATACCCGTCGAACTTAAAAATAAAATAAAAAACCAGAGTGCCAAAAAAAAATTAATCCATCTTCACCCATGGAGGGCTCCGCGCAGACTAGGGTATTAACATATACCCTATTGTTACAATTGTTACTTGAAAAGCATGAGGAATGCCGTTGGGGTACCGCATGCTCATTTGTTATACCTATGCACTACAAAAAAAATTAATAAAAAAAAATAAAAAAAATAATAAAAAAAAATAATAATAAATAAATAAAAATAAAAAAATGTATGCAGCTTCCAAATGAATCTAAAATGGAGGCTGTCCAGGAGGTGGGAGGGTCTGCTAGGGAGGGTGTGCTGCTGATTGGCTGGAATGTGTCTGCAGACCGTGAGGCACAGGGTCAAAGTTTGCTCAATGATGACGAATAGGGGGCGGATCGAACCGCACATGTGTTCGCCCGCGGCGGCAAACGCGAACACGCCATGTTCGCCGGGAACTATTCGTCCGCGAACAGTTCGGTACATCACTACCCGAGAATAAATACTTGGATGGCCTTAGCCACTGCTGATTGACATTGCACATTGTTGCCTAGCTTGTTGTCTATAACAATTACCAAATCCTTCTCGTATTATCTTATCCCTAATCAGGGATGGACTGACAACCTTCTGGGCCCCCGGACACAGTTTAGATCCAGGGCCCTTCAAAGACAAAATATTAAAGGAGCACTATAGTGCCAGGAAAACAAACTCGTTTTCCTGGCACTTTAGGGTCATTAGGTCCCCCCCACCCTCAGGGCCCCCCTCCCGCTGGGCTAAAGGGGTTATAACCCCTTCAGTCACTTACCTTTCTCCTGCGCCGGGCTCCCTCGGCGTTGGGGAACTCTCCTCCCTCTGCCGACGTCAGATTCGCATGCGCGGCAAGAGCCGCACGCGCATTCAAACTGCCCATAGGAAAGCATATGGACGTCCAGCGTCTTCTCACTGTGATTTTCACAGTGAGGATCGCGGAAGCGCCTCTAGCGGCTGTCAGTGATACAGCCACTAGAGGGTGGATTAACCCTCAGTGAAACATAGCAGTTTCTCTGAAACTGCTATGTTTTCAGCTGCAGGGTTAAAACTAGAGGGACCTGGCACCCAGACCACTTAATTGAAGGACTAAGTAAATGTTAAAAAAAATTTTAAACTAGTCAAACCGTTTAAGAACAGTTTGACAACTTACCTGGGGTCTGCTGGGATATGAGGCTGTAGAAGGGCATAGGAGCTGTGGTGCGTGTAAGTGGTGCAGTGTGTGTGAAAGGTTCAGTGTGTGTGTGCGGGGGTGTAGTGAGTGAATGTGTAGGGTGTGTGGGGCAATGTGTGTATGGGGAGCAGTGTATGTGTGTGTGTGGGGCAATGTGTATATGTGCATGGTGTGTGTGGTGGCAGTGTGTGTATGGCGGAATGTGTGTGTATGTGGGGTGGGCAGTGTATGTGTGCGGGGGGGGCAGTGTATACATGGGTGACCAGTGTATGTGTGTGTGGGGGGGGGCAGTGTGTGCAGTGTGTTTGTGTATATATGGGTGGTAAAAGTATGTGTGTATGGGGGCAGTGTGTGCATGGGTGGGCAGTGTATGCAGTGTGTGTGTGTATATATATATATATATTGGTGGGCAGTGTATGTGTGTGGGGGGGCAGTGTGTGAGTATAACGGTGGGCAGTGTGTGTATATGGGTGGGCAGTATGTGTGTATATATGGGTGGGCAGTGTATGCAGTGTGTGTGTGTATATATGGGTGGGCAGTGTGTGTGTGGGGGCAGTGTGTGCAGTGTGTGTGTATATATGGGGGCAGTGTGTGTATATATGGGTGGGCAGTGTATGCAGTGTGTGTGTATATATGGATGGGCAGTGTGTGTGTGTGGGGGCAGTGTGTGCATATATGGGTGGGCAGTGTATGCATTGTGTGTGTATATATGGGTGGGCAGTGTATGCAGCATGTGTGTATATATGTGTGGGCAGTGTGTGTGTGTGGGGGCAGTGTGCGCAGTGTGTGCATATATGGGTGGGCAGTGTATGCATTGTGTGTGTATATATGGGTGGGCAGTGTATGCAGCATGTGTGTGTATATATGGGTGGGCACTGTGTGCAGTGTGTGTGAACATATGGGTGGGCAGTGTGTGCAGTGTGTGTGTACATATGGGTGGGCAGTGTGTGCAGTGTGTTTGTATATATGGGTGTGCAGCGTATGTGTGTGGGGGGGCAGTGTATGCAGTGCGTGTGTATATATGGGTGGGCAGTGTATGTGTGTGGGGGGCAGTGTTTAGGTAGATATGGATGGGCAGTGTATGTGTGTGGATGGGCAGTGTGTGTGTGTGTGTGTGTGTATATAGGTGGGCAGTGTGTGTATGGGTGGGCAGTGTATGTGTGTGTATATATGGGGCAGTGTATGTGTGTGGGGGGGCAGTGTGTGCAGTGTGTGTGTATATATGGGTGGGCAGTGTATGTGTGTGGGGGCAGTGTATGTGTGTGTGTATATATATGGGTGGGCAGCTGGGCCGGACTGGGAACAGAAAGCAGCCCTGAAAAAAATAATTCCAGCCCTCTAATTCATGCTTGTATTGTTTATATGTATGTGCTTTGGAAGAATTTTGTCTTACCTGCAGCCCCTCGCTCCAGATGATCCATGGGTGTTACAGTGCTGTAACACCCATCCTCCAGGCCGCCACCTGAATTGGCTCTGCTTGGGGACACTTCTTTAAGCAGGGAAATACTCCATGCCAATATCAGCATATTGGCATCAGTGTGTCAATTGTATAATTTCAGCAAATATATATATTAAAAGGATGTTCTAATAAATCACACTAGTTCAAAGGCACACTCACTGACACACACATACGCTCACTACAGACAAGCTCAACGATACACACAAACGCTCTCTGACTCATGCACAAGCTCACTATAGACAAGCTTACTTCCGCACACAAGTTCACTGACAAACATTCACTCAAGCACACTACAGATTAACGCAGTGGCAAACACAAGCTGACTACAGGCAAGCTCAAGAAACACACAACCTCTCTGACCCACACAAGCTCACTAATGACAAACACAGAAGCTCTCTGACCCACACAAGCCTACTACAGGCAAGCACACCAACACACACAAGCTCACAACAGTCAAGCTTACTGGCACACACACAAGCTTATTACAGGCAAGCTCACTGATACACACAAGCACACTACATGCTCACTGACAAACACAAGCACACTACAAGCTCACTGACAAACACAAGCACACTACTAGCTCACTGACACACACAAGCTCACTGACACACACAAACTTACTACAAGCTCACTGACACACGCACAAGCACACTACAAGCTCACTGACACACACACAAGCACACTACGAGCTCACTGACACACACACAAGCACACTATGATCTCACTGATACACACATGCACACTACAAGCTCACTGATACACATACAAGCACACTACAAGCTCACTGATAGCCACACAAGCTTACTACAAGCTCACTGATAGCCACAAGCACACTACAAGCTCACTGATACACACAAGCAGACTGCAAGCTCACTGATAGCCACACAAGCTTACTACAAGCTCACTGATACCCACAAGCTTACTACAAGCTCACTGACAACCACAAGCACACTACAAGCTCACTGGTACACACAAGCAGACTACAAGCTCACTGATAGCCACAGGCACACTACAAGCTCACTGATACACACAAGCAGACTACAAGCTCACTGATAACCACACAAGCTTACTACAAGCTTAGCCACAAGCACACTACAAGATAGCCACAAGCACACTACAAGCTTACTGATAGCCACAAGCCCACTACAAGCTCACTGATTGCCACAAGCAACTACAAGCTCACTGATACACACACAAGCACACTACAAGCTCACTGATACCCACAAGCTTACTACAAGCTCACTGATAGCCACAAGCACACTACAAGCTCACTGATAGCCACACGCTTACTACAAGCTCACTGATTGCCACAAGCACACTACAAGCTCACTGGTACACACAAGCACACTACAAGCTCACTGATAGCCACAAGCACACTACAAGCTCACTGACAAACAGAAGCACACTACAAACAATCTCTCCCTCTCTCTCTCTCTCTCTCTCTCTCTTTCAGTATCAATCCTACAATTACCTGTTACTGGCAGTGTGGATCCTTAATGAGGTGCCTCCTGTACTTCCTCTTCCTGTGTGAAAGTTCGCCAGGTTGAGGCTGGGGGGCGCAGCTCCAATGCGGGGATTGGATCCTACGTGCAGAGGAGCTGGCAATGTGTGAGAGACCCTCCTCCCTGCTGCAGCTGGCTGCCACCTCTGACTGTGTCCCAGCCGGTAATTGTCTGCCACAGCCCCCAAACAAAAACTCACAGCAGTGAAAAATAAATGTGTCAAATGCTGCACTGCAGGCCCCAAGTCCACCGGTCCACCGGGAAATTCCCTGGTATCCCGGTGGGCCAGTTTGGCTCTGGTGGGCAGTGTATGTGTGTGGGGGCAGTGTGTTGTTACGGTTACCTCCAGACTGGCTGGAGGTTGGACCGCTTGGATATCCTGGTTCCCGAACTTGGAGAGTGAGGGCGCCGTTCCGATCAGCATACAAAGTTATTCCTGTAAGTGTAGAACATGCCACTAGCTATAGCAAAGCTAGGATACACCTTTCCCTACAACACGAGTCGAGGCTGCGAGTTAAGGGTAAAATGAACTGTTTTAATGGCACTCATGCATGGCAATTGATACAAGTTATCAGGCCAGAGGACAACCCCTCTGGACCTGATGGTACACTGGACAATGCAATGTCCCAACCAATAAGGATAAAGTGCATCTTTTGAAACACTCCCCCCTTCTCTGGAGATAATTGGTCCCAACTGTTGCACTAACCTGATTATCTCCAAGTACATGAAAATACCACGTTTTATTCCCCACATAAAAATACATAACTTTTATATTTTAATAATAAAAAATCCCATTCGACCATTCTCTGGATAGCTCAGATCTGAGCGCACAAAATATACGAATGGCGCTCAGATCTCACGAATGGTGTGTAAGAGTCACGAAAGTAAAGTCTGTTCGTATGGCTTTTGTACGAATGGGTGGGATAACCGTCACCTCAGCGAGATTCGTATAACTCAGTAGCCGATTATAGTTCCAGGAGTTTAAGACCTAGGTCCTGCTGAGCATTCGTCAATACAAAAATGGCCGCTGCCTCCTCGTGTTTGTAATACAAATGGCGACCACCAGGTTGATGGTTGGCACACTCCTCACGTAGGGTGGTCGACCGCTTGACAGTTCTTTCGCTTACTGGCGGGGTGACTGAGGTTAATTGGTGGCACATGCCAAGGGCCGGGTGGTCGGCTGTTCGTACATACGAATGGGAAACAAGGCTCATTCGTATAAATAGGGGAATAAAAGTATCCATGTAGTAACCAAAGTAGTGGAATTGAAACAGTATCCATTGTAACACCAAAGTAAGTATCTTGTAGCAGCCAGAGGGGAATTTCTGTAACATGTGTGTATTTATGGGTGGGCAGTGTATGTGTGTGTGGGGGCAGTGTGTGTGTATATATTGGTGGGCAATGTATGTGTATATGGGTAGGCAGTGTATGTGTGTGGGGGGCAGTGTGTGTGTATATATGGGTGGGCAGTGTATGTGTGTGGGGGCAGTGTATGTGTGTGTATATATGGGGGGCAGTGTGTGTGTGGGGTGCAGTGTATGTGTGTGTGTGGGGGCAGTGTGTATATATATGGCTGGGCAGTGTATGTGTGTGTGTGGGGGGGCAGTGTGTGTATATATGGGTGGGCAGTCTCTGATCTCCACAGCAGAAGCATGACTGTTCTGCTGGGCCCCCTGACTGACTCAGGCCCTCGGTCCATGATCGCTCTGCCCGACCTGTCAGCCCGCCCCTGTCCCTAATTCACTACCATTTAGAGTGTTGCTTGTTTATTCTTTAACCCAAAGTGCATAACTTTGCCTTTTTCTGCATTCAGTTTCATCTGCCATTTGAGTGCCTAGTCCCCTAATCTATCCAAATTCCTCTGCAGCAAAATAATATCTTGCTCACATTGTATTATTTTATAGAGTTTTGTGTCATATGCAAACACTGACAGTTGATTGTCAATGCCTATTCCAAGATTTTTTATAAGTATGTGAATGGATCCGGTCCCAGAACAGAACCCAGCTTGAAAATGTACTATTAATGAAACTCTTTGCATTGGTGTCCGCAGGAATTTTTATGGTGGGGGAGGAGGGGCTTCATTGTAATGATATCCATGCTTGGCCCCTTTTTGACAGTGTCATGAAGGGGAGGGGCATAGTCATTATCACATAAAGCCAGGGTGAATAGTGTTTTCACAATTATGGTGTCAGGAATACATGTTTGTATTGCTGACACTATAGTGTTCCTTGAATCAAATTAAAGGAACATTCTGGTCATCATAACAACTTAATCTAAATAAAAATGAGGCCAGGAGGCCTCTGGGTGCTCTCTTTCTTTTAAGGGGTAAAACCACTCTCAAATGGTTTAATCCCAAAGGCTTCCTCCAGCTCCAGATCTCCAGGTCGCTTTGTGGTCTTCGGCTTCTGAAATGGAGTATCAGGAAGTGCAGACTGACATCAGGCATGGGTGCTGCTGATTGACTAGAGTGGTCAGCTGATGCTCTAAGCCAATCACTAGTTACCGGTTTATAAAAATGTTTTACTTTTTCTGAATGGGGTGCTACTGATTGGCTTAGAGTTCCAGCTGACCACTCTAGCCAATCAGCGACACCCCTACCCAGCGGCACTCTGTGCTTCCTGACAGTAAATAAAGGCGAACACATTAACACTGATATTTTTTTTACCTGGGGAGATGAGAAGGTCCAAAGGTTCCCTGCCAGGCCCAGGTACCAACACCTTATGATGTGGTGTACATAATGAAGTGGAGGGATCACTTCACTTGTCCTTTACTTTGTGCTCCTTCTGATTTTTTTCTGCTCCTTTACCTTTGTGCTCCTTCTGTCCCTTACTGCCCCTTTCTGCTCCTTGCTGACTCTTTATGCTCCCCGCAGACCCTTCCTTCTCCTTGCAGACCCTTTCTGCTCCTTGCTGCCCCTTCCTGCTCCCTGCTGACCAGGGCCGGACTGGCCCACCGGGATACCGGGAAATTTCCCGGTGGGCCGGTGCACTTGGGGCCGCACAGTGCAGCAGCCCTTCCTCTCCCCACACAGTACACAGTCTTGTGGAGGTTTGATGAGCTGAGCAGCTCCAGATCGCACTGTATTGCGTTCACTCGCGAGCAGCAGGCGCGGGTCCTCTGCCTTTTGCTTCCTGTGTGTAAAGTGCTGGCAGGCAGGGAGAGGAGTGGGGCCAGACAGAGCTGCAGGCAGGGAGAGGAGTGGGGCCAGACAGAGCTGCAGGCAGGCTGCTTCTCAGCCAGGAGCTGAGGGAGCACGGAGCAAGGTGGGGTCAGTGAGCTGTGGCACCCAGGTATTTAATGTTCATTTCCAGGATTCATAGGGTGTGTGTATATTTGAGTGTGTAATTGTGTGTGGGAGGTGTTTTTGAAGATATTATGTGAGTGTCAGTGTGGAATTCTGTATGTGTGAGTGTCAGTATGGATCAATGTATGTGTGAGTGTCAGTATGGATCAATGTATGTGTGAGTGTCAGTATGGGTCAATGTATGGGTCAATGTATGTGTGAGTGTCAGTATGGATCAATGTATGGATCAATGTATGTGTGAGTGTCAGTATGGATCAATGTATGGATCAATGTATGTGTGAGTGTCAGTATGGATCAATGTATGTGTGAGTGTCAGTATGGATCAATGTATGTGTGAGTGTCAGTATGGATCAATGTATGTGTGTCAGTATGGGTCAATGTATGGATCAATGTATGGGTGAGTGTCAGTATGGACCAATGTATGGATCAATGTATGGGTGAGTGTCAGTATGGGTCAATGTATGGATCAATGTATGTGTGAGTGTCAGTATGGGTCAATGTATGGATCAATGTATGTGTGAGTGTCAGTATGGATCAATGTATGGATCAATGTATGTGTGAGTGTCAGTATGGATCAATGTATGGATCAATGTTTGTGTGAGTGTCAGTATGGATCAATGTATGGATCAATGTATGTGTGTCAGTATGGGTCAATGTATGGATCAATGTTTGTGTGAGTGTCAGTATGGATCAATGTATGGATCAATGTATGGATCAATGTTTGTGTGTGAGTATGGATCATTGTGCGCCAGTGTATGTGAGTGTGTGGGCATCAGTACGTGCCAGTGAGTATCCATTAATCAAAAATCTGTGTTTATGCTTGTGTTTTTTTTTTTTTTTAAATGACATGTTGAATTAAAAAAAATCAAATATAGCTTTGCTTTATCTATGTTATTTGTGAAAGTATTCTGCATAGATACATATGCAAAAATGGTATTATATCACTATATATATATATATATATATATATATATATATATATATATATGTATGTATATAAATCGCAAGCATTATTTTAATAATTATTATGTTTATAATATATAATATTTTCATGCATAATACACTTGGAAATTACACACACACACACACACACATATATATATATACACATATAATGTATGAAGGGCTTAACATTTGCCAAAGGGTTATTACTAAAAGTTTTAATTTTAAAAAGTGAAAATCTAAATTTCATAATTTAAACCAAAATAGCGGATTTGAAACAAAATTTTAACTTGGGTATAGTGACAGCTTGACTATTGTAGCCTAAATTTAGCAATTTACATTTTCATTCACAAAAATATTAGTTTAGTGGATAACCCTGCCTACTCCCAGTCTTTCATTCCCTGGTATCAAACTACATACAACGAAGAGTGCACTCATAGGAATGAGGACTAACCAAAATAAGATTAATTTAAATCAGACGTGCAGCAGCATTCAGTCAATGTTTAATTCCCATTACTGGACCTTTCAAAATTATAAGGATGAAACGTTGAAGTAAGATGTTGCACATCTGATTAGAATAAAACAGCTCTTTTGTTTATTTTAAGTCCTGTGAGTGCGCTCCTTCTTGTTGGTTAAATAATTGTAACTGTATATCGGTCACAGCTGGCACAATTTATGATGGGGCTGGTATAACATTTTTCCAGGGCTGCTTTTTATTCCCAGTCCGGCCCTGCTGCTGACCCCTCCTGCTCATTTCTGTTCCTTTCTGCTCCTTCTCCTACTTTATCTTTGTGCTCCTTCTGCACCTCCAGATCATTGCTGCCCCTTTATGCTGCTTGCTGCCCGTTCATGCTTCTGTTCCTTCTCCTTTATGCTCCTTCTCCTACTTTACCTTCCTGTTCCTTGCTGCCCTTTCTGCTCCTTTACCTTTGTGCTCCTTCTGATTCTTTCTGCTCCTTTACCATTGTACTCCTTCTGTCCTTTCCTGCTCCTTGCTGCCCTTTACAGCTCATTGCTGACCCTTTCTGCTTCTTGCTGCTCCCTGTATTATTATTATGTTATTATTTATATAGCGCCAACAAATTCTGCAGCGCTTTACAGTGGGTGGACGAACAAACATGTAGTTGTAACCAGACAAGTTGGACACACAGGAACAGAGGGGTTGAAGGCCCTGCTCAATGAGCTTACATGTTAGAGTAAAGTGACACAAAAGCTAAGGATAGTATTAGACTAATGACAGGTGCAATAGAGGAATCAGTCAGGAGCTATTAACAGTTTAATTGATACACTTTTATAAAGAAGTGGGTTTTTAATGATTTTTTTGAAGGAGTGGAGACTGGGTGAGCAGGAGGAGAGAAGTGAGTTCCACAGGAACGGTGCAGCCCTTGAAAAGTCTTGAAGGCAAGAATTAGAGGTGGGAGTACGGACAGAAGATAGACGTAAGTCTTCAGCAGAGAGTAAGGGCCTAGACGGGACATACTTGTGTATTAGGGAGGATAGATAGGTTGTAGACCCTTTCTGTTCCTTTCTGGTCTTACTCCTACTTTACCTTTGTGCTCCTTCTGATTCTTTCTGCTCCTTTACCTTTCTGCTCCTTCTGTCCCTTCCTGCTCCTTACTGCCCTTTCTGCTCCTTGCTGCGTCTTGTAGACCTTTTCTGTTCCTTTATGCTCCTCTTCCTACTTTACCTTTTTGCTCCTTCTGATTCTTTCTCCTCCTTTACCTTTGTGCTCCTTATGTCCCTTCCTGCTCCTGCTGCCCCATTCTGCTCCTTGGAGATGCTTTCTGCTCCTTGCTGACCCTTCCTGCTCATTTCTATTCCTTTCTGCTCCTTCATCTACTTTACCTTAGCACTCCTTCTGCCCCTTCCAGCTCCTTGCTGCCCCTTTCTGCTCCTTCTCCTACTTTACCTTTGTGCTACTTCTGATTCTTCCTGCACCTTTACCTTTGTGCTCCTTCTGTCCATTCCTGCTCCTTGCTGCCCTTTCCAGCTCCTTGCTGCTCCTTGTGGACCTTTTCTGTTCCCTTCTTCTCCTTTTCCTACTTTATCTTTGTATTCCTTCTGATTCTTTCTGCTCCTTCACTATTGTGTTCCTTGCTGCCCCTTCCTGCTAATTTCTGTTCCTTCTCCTTTTTGCCCTTTCTGCTACTTGCTGTTCCTTTGTGCTCCTTCTCCTACTTTACCTTTGTGCTCCTTCTGATTATTTCTGCTCCTTTACCTTTGTACTCCTTCTGTCCCTTCCTTCCCCTTTCTGCTCCTTGCTAACTCTTTCTGCTCCTTGCTGCCCTTCCTGCTCATTGCTGCCCCTTCCTGCTCATTGCTGCCCCTTCCTGCTTCTTGCTGCCCCTTCCTGCTTATTGCTGACCCTTCCTGCTCCTTGCTACCCCTTTCTGCCCTCCCAGCTCCTTGCTGACCTTTTCTGCTCCTTCTCCTATTTTACCTTTGTGCTCCTTCTGATTCTTTCTGCTCCATTACCTTTGTGCTCCTTCTGTCCCTGCCTGCTTCTTGTTGTACCTTCCTACCCCTTGCTGACCCTTCCTGCTCCTTGCTGACCCTTCCTGCCCCAATTTTTCTCCTTCTCCTACTTTACCTTCCTCCTCCTTGCTGACCCTTCATGTAGGCTGCCCACCGTGCCTCACTTACCTGATCTGTAAGCAGTCTCTGCAGTCTGGGAGTTGCTGGCTGCACTCTGTGCTGCTCTCCCTGTGGATTCAGTCAGGAGAAAGAAGCAGAGATAAGAGAATGTTTCCAGTTTGCAAATTTCTTACCTTGAATTTGACAGTCAATTTGAATTCTCACTCTAGTCTAGTGAATAACTCTGTAAAAAGCATGTGTATAATTCGTAGAAGCTGAAATGCATTTGTGCACAAGTCTATTAAACAATTACCCAATTTTAAAAAAAAATTTAAACCAAAGGAGATCGCAATTATGGCAGTGTAATGGATCCCCTATACTCTGGCAGAGTATATCCGCTGTAAGTCTCCCAAGGGCTTCAGTGATTATAGCTCCTGGTTCCAAGCAGAGTAGTGATTATGGTTGTGAGTATAGCTCTCAATCCCACAGACATGAGCCTAGACTTCATGAAGGGGTAAAATGATATGTTTAATCCAAGCTCAATGGCCTGCTTTTATGCAGTACAAGGACACAGAAAACACGCCCATGACACTCCCACACAAAACAGGATAATCCCTCCTGCTGGACCGGAGAGGAGACTAGTTACAAGCAAACATCTAACAGACTCCTCCCCTGTGCCTGAGAGATAATTACTGTGGCGAAACCAACCTCGCCACTGGGCACTGGAGAAGCCTGGTTGCCAGCCTCCTGCCTCATGACTATGGCCCCCTCTGATCAGCCCATGCTAAACTTAAACTCCATGGCGATTTGACTGTGTTTGTGGGATCTGAGCGCTGTTTGGATATATTGAGTGCTCAGATCCAAGCCATCTGGGGATAGGTGGGGGTTCTGTTTAGTGTGATAGGAATTATGTGTTTTGTGTGTTTTTGCTGTTGTTGTGAATGGGGATGTTTTCTGTGCCTGGAGATGGTTGGCTTACCACACCCAGTTAAGCCAATTATCTCCAGGATAGAGGACTCTGTGGAACTGGTTTGGGCTGGAAAAGCCATGCTTCAGTGGTCACAAAGGACTTTCAAGCTAACTTTTAAACCACTGGAGGGAATTGACTGATTTTTGAGTATGTTTGTATTTGGAGTATGCTGATTCTGATGTAAGTTTTATGTGAATGTGATGTATACTTTTAAAGTTATGAATATTGTGTACAACTGTGTATTTTCCTGGAGGATTTTGCTGGAATGAATAGGAGTATTCATTGTATATTAAAATATATATTACGTGTTTGATTGGATGTTCCACAAAACCCTGTGGTTGGTACTAATGTGTAAGAATGTGTATATAAGAACAATAAAAACACAGCTCTGTCTGTTCCTGTTTGACCCTTAACACGGAACCTTGTCTCGTTCTTGGGGGGGGTGGGGGTTTATTGTATGCTGTTCCAGTTTGACTGCTAGGAGTGTAAACCTTTCGTATGGTTTTTCCTATTCGGCTGTTTACAGCATTCGTATGTTTGAGAGCATTCGTATGCTTCTCCGGTTCGGTGGATTGGTGTCTACAGTAGCTGCCTGTGTATCCGGAAGGGAATATCTCCTAAACGGCTTTTAACCCCTTTTATGCCCGGGGTGCCGTTACAATTACCTGAGCACACAAACATATAATTGAATTATCTCTCAGTACAGAAACAGGCAATATAACAAAACCCCCAAAACACATAAACCCCCCCCAAAAGTTACATCCCCTGATAGCCCTGATCTGGGTGCCCAATATATCCAGAAATCACCCAGATTAGTTCAGGGGTTTGGGATTTCCATGGAAGCCATCATTTTGACCGACCGTGCACATGGTTCTATGCCCAAAACAGTTCCATTAAATGTTATGGTAACATAAAAAACGAAGTTTAAACGGATTTCCAAACTGAGGAAGAGAATGGTTCCTGGAAAGGCAAAATAGGGGTTTTGTCACATAGCTCCCCCCAGTTCAATGGGAGAGCATACCCACCTAGACCCCAACGGGTTGGTTTGGGGGATGTCCGGTCAAGTTGGTTATTTTTCGAGTTTCAGAAAGTTCTGAACCAGGGACACCCAGGACAAGCCACTAATGGTGGTTGGGGAGATTTAACTCCAGAACAAGGTCTTTGTATATGGTCCATAGTCAGTGGGCAGGAGGCTAGCGTCCACACTTCTCCAGGAGCCCGTGGCGAATGTCCGGGCAGAGGGGCATTCGTCACAGGCAGCATAAAATACAAAGTATAAGGTAGAGCTGTCAAATCTGTGCCACCCAAGATGTTGCTGAACTACAACTCCCATAATTCCCTGGCTATCGGTTTAATTGAAAGGATCATGATAGTTGTAGTTCAGCAACATCTGGGTGACTGCAGGCTGGACAAGCTTGGTATAAAGCAACAAGGTCAGCCATCAAATATGAAAGGCCTAACTCATGATAAACTCAAAAGGATTTAAGATCAGGCAAAAGCAGATGCCCATACAACATAATAAAAGGGAACAGTAAAAAAACTCTAGACATATAAAAAGAATACAAAGTACTAGATGGTCAATATGCTTATGTGACAAACTCCCCTTCCCACGTGAGTTTGCCATGAGCTCCTGGAGGAGCTTGCTTGCCAGTCTCCTGCCCACAGACTTTGCAGGGAAACCTGTAAAAGACTACCGAATTTGACCAACTGTTAGCACTGATTTCATGGAACTGTTTTGGGAATAGGACCATTTGCACGGTCCGTCATAATTATGACTTTCATGGAAATCCCGAACCGATCTGGGTGATTTTTTAGGGATGTGCATGGGGAAACTTTTTGGTTCGGTTCGGCAATTCGGAACTTCGGGACTTCAGCACTTCGGTTCGGTTCTGCACTTCAGAACTTCGCCACTTCGGCACTTCAACACTTCAACACTTCAACAGTTCGGCACTTCGGCACTTCGGCACTTCGGAACTTTGGAATTTACAGGTACCTGTAAAAAAAGAAATAAAACTTACCATTTGATGTCTTCTTTTTTCTAAAATCTTCTTTTTTCAGTCCTGTAACAAAACCCCTCTTTGATTTGCAGTAGTGTGGTGGTTTTGTCCCATCCTACTGTGATTATGGTGTGGGTCTCTTTCCTAATGCTTATTGCACCGAAGTACACGTTCCTGGACTTTGTTCTCCCTGCTCTGGTTCGATTTTATATGGCCCCTGGGGTGTATTGCCTTTTAAAAACTCCATTTGTGCATGTTGGATTCTAAAGTACTGTTTCTGCCCCTTTAAGAACTATTGGAAAGGATTTGCACTTTCAAAATGGCACTTCGGATACAACCGAATTGCCGAAGTATTCAAAGTGGCCACCATTCGACATACGAACACGTGGCGGCGGCCAATTTAATTCAGTTGAACGCGTTCAGCTGTGTTTGGTCGTCGAGTTCATAGAACTCAAATCGGATACGCGACGGCATGAACACCGCTGAACTTTACCTTCTCCAGACTTTAACACTTCGACGGAAATCGAAGTGTGTTTGACAATTCAAACGCCACTTTAACTTTGAATAATTGCACGAACAGCCCCGTCCGTGCATTCGAATGGAACTTAGTATTTGAACTATTGAAAATAGACCGGCCGCACAGCCAAATTCTCTGGAACTGTTTTTAGCATGAAAATGTGCGTGCGGTCGGTGTAATATGACTTCCACAAAACTTTTGAACCCCTGCTCTGATCTGGGTGATTTGTGGATATGTTGTTTGTCCAGATCAGAACTTTCCAGGGATGTCTAATTTATGGGGATATGTTTGAGTTTTGGGGTGTTTCTGGACTTTGAGTAAAATTTGATATTTCCTGCTTGTAGTTAATTAGGTTATTCCATTAGCTAGCTTAATTATATGACAGGCAGTGGGGAGGGCTTGCTGACTGTATGTGGGAGTGTTACTGTGATGATTATTGTTCCTGTTGGTTTGTGTCCCTTTTGTCCCAGTTTACCATCAGGTCCAGGGGGTGTGGCTCTGGCCTGAATATGTGTATAAAAGAAATGCCCTTGCACTCAATAAACTAGACCTTCTTACCCTCAACTCGTAGCCTTGTCTCGTGTTGTAGGGAACAGCTATACCTGCTATATCACTGCTAGCTCTTGTAAGAGCTCTCTTCAGCTATACAGCTATACTCTCCTGGAGGAGAGACCCAGCTATACTCTCCTGGAGGAGAGATCCAGCTATACTAGCTCCTCAGGATATCGAGTTGGAGCTCTGCAGCACTCTCCAGTTATGGGAAGAAGGACGTCCAGATGGTAGATACCCCCACTCTATAGGAGTAACCGTCACAAGCTCCCAAAAAGGCCAAATAAAAATCCATAATACCCTTCGCACTTTAAAAAAAACAAAAAACAAAAAATCCATCTTCACCCATGGAGGGCACTGCGCAGACTGAGCTCCGCAGGGCAGGGAAAGGCTTATAAAGCCTTGCCCCGTCCTGCAATTAGGCTCAGAGCAATCTGGTTGGTTGGTTTAAGCCATCCAATCAAAGTGCTCTGACAGGTAAATGAAGAGACTGACAGGTAAGTCTCTACATTTACCTGTCACAGCACTCTGATTGGTTGGTTTGAAATCCAGCCAATCAGAGTGCTCTGTGTAATTTTACACAGCGTGGGAAAGTTCTTTGTAATTTTCCCACACTGTGTAATTTGACTCAAAACTCTCTGATTGGTTACTTTCAATCAACCAGAGTGTTGTTATGAGTCAAATTGCACAGTGTGTAAGATGGATTACTTTTTTTGCGCTCTGTTTTTGTTTTTTTTTCAAAGTGCGACGGTTATTATGGATTTTTATTTGTCCCTTTTTGGGGTTGAAAAAAGAAGATTGTAGAAAAAAGAAGACATCAAATTGAAAGTTTTTTTTTTTTACAGGTACCTTGTTATTGGTCCCCCCTCACTATTTTTAGGGTGAGGGGGGTAGGTAGGGGTTCATTCATTTTGTTGGGAGGGGGTGACTAGGAATTTTAGGACCCCTAGTCACCTGGGGGGTTACATTTTTATTTAGCCCCCCCCTGCTGCTCACGGGTAGGGTCCAGGGGGAGGACAATAGGTCCCCCCATTGGTATTTAGGGCCCCACCCACTGCTCAGGGGTGGTGGCCAGGGGGGAGGACAATAGGTTCCCCCCCTTATTATAATTTAGGGCCCCCACCCACTGTTCAGGGGTGGTGGCCAGGGGGGAGGACAATAGGTTCCCCCCTTTTCGGTATTTAGGGCCTCCACCCACCGCCCAGGGGTGGGGGCCGTGCTTAGGGCAATAGGTGTCCCCCCCTTATTTAGGGCCCCCACCCACCACTCAGGGGTGGGGGAGGGAGGACAATAGGTCCCCCCCTTATTCTACCAGCCGCTCAGGGGTGGGGGCCAGGGGGGGAGGACAATAGGTCCCCCCCCCTGCTTTAATTTAGGGCTCCCACCCACCCCTCAGGGGGGGGGGCTGGGGGGAGAGGACAATAGGTCCCCCCTTTCTCTAATTTAGGGCCGCCACTCAGAGGTGGGGGCCAGGGGAGGACAATAGGTCCCCCCCTTATTGGTATTTAGGGCCCCCACCCACCGCTCAGGGTTGGGGGCCGGGGGTTAGGACAATAGGTGTCCCCCCTTATTCTAATTTAGGGCCCCCTAATCGGTGCTCAGGGGTGGGGGCCGGAGGGGGAGGACAATAGGTCCCCCCACTTATTTTACTTTAGGGCCCCCACCTGCCGCTCAGGAGTGGGGGCTGGGGTGGCAATAGGTCCCCCCTTCAAGTCAGAAGCCCCCATTCACGCGGCACGGGTGGGGGCTTGGGAGGGGGGACACCGTGTTTGTTTTTTGTTTGTTTGTTTTTTACAGTGAGCAGCAACAGGTTGCTCACTGTTTACTAGACATGCCCCTACTCGCGGTATAGAAAGTAGGGGCAGAATTTACTTATACTAAGTAATCATTACTTAGGTCTTTCAGCCTTTTGGTAGATAGCTCCCTAATACCGTGGGAATTAGGGAGTTATCTACTTATTCATTCCTGTCATTCCATTGACTGTCTAAGTAACTTACATTTTACATGAATGTGTTATTTGATTGTTGTAAGTGTTGCAAATGCTTACAGCTGAATCCTGACTATGTTTGTATACTTTTTATTTAAACTGGTATACAGTGTAACATTCTTCATTCTTCCACTGGGTATGTTAGTACTTCGGCAATTCTGTGCTTTGGAACTTCGGCACTTCGACACTTCGGAACTTCGGCAACTTCGGAAATTCTGCACTTTGGAACTTGGGCAATTCAGCTATTCGGACATTCGGAAGTATCCGAATGTCCGAATTGCCCGAAATTCGTCCGAATTGACAGACGGACCGAAACTAATTGCACATGTCTAGTGATTTTTTTTATATGTTGGTCCCCAAGATCGGGGCGATCAGGGGATATGACTTTTGTGGGGTCTCCATGTGTTTTAAGGGTACTTTTGGAGTGTTGTTATATTGCATGTTTTTTTCAGTGCTTGGAGATAATTGGATTATATTAGTACAGTTCCTGATCCAATTATCTCCCATGCACAGAGGAGGGATTATTTAATTGTATATGGGAGTGTCATGTATTTAAACACCTTTTTCATTGGTCTGTGACTTTGTGCTGCAGTCCCCCACAAGGTCCAAGGGGGAGTGTTCCTTGCATGGGGACCTGCATATAAGGCCAGTGTGGCTGCCATTAAGCTGATCCCAGCTTGTACTCCAAAACTGTGTGTATTCCTGTTATTGGGGGGTAGGAAGATTTAACCCCTGTGTCTGCTGTTCCAGCTTGCAGGGGATTCAATGGGCAAAGTCCTTGTAAGGACTGAGTGTCGTCCAGTGTCTGGGGGTGTCTAGAGCGAATTCCCCATTCGGCTCCAGAAGGGAGCAGTTCCAGGGCCCCAGTCCAGCTATGGCAACTGTGGGCAGAAGTGCTGCTGTTTGTCCCCTGTTCCAGCTAGGAAGCAGCCCTTGGTGGAGGTACCCAGCCAGGGGTACAGGGAGCTCCGTCACATTCATTATGCTAAAATAAGGGAGAACATAACCATATAGAGCCAGGCTAACTATGATACAAACAGAAAATCTTGGAAAGGGTACACTACGTAGGAGCACGCTCACCCGCAATGTGGAGGGTCCTGGGACAAAAGGCACAATATTATCAACGTTCAACGTATATTGCACTTGTGATGGAAGGAGTCCATCTGCCAATGAGTAAGGGAGTAAAGTTTGCAATTTTTTTTCAACCATAGCTGTTGGAGTCCATCTTAAAAGAGACCTCTATGGGCCACATTATTTTGGTAACTGGGCGGTGCGATTGTTGCCAGATGGCTGTCAGTCTGGTAAAAACCCTACAGAAGGTGAGTGATAAGGAAAAAAAGGAAGAACCTCTTGCAGCTCCCATGAGAACAGCCCTATCTGAGCCCTTCAGAAATGTAACTGGAATGTCCCTGGAAGCCTTTTGAGGGTTTTTTGTAGCCTTGGTAGTTAAATACCTCCATCGAGCGAAAGCTGCTTAGCCTGTTTAGGAGGAACAAGTGTAGAGAAAAGGTAATGAGGGTAATGTGGTAACTCTGTACTGGAAATATTCTCAGGTACTCCTCTAACATCTCTTCTGATTCCTGACTCTATCTTCCTTTAGTGCTATACATGTATTTAAGTCAAGATAATTATTTTGCATGGTCTGTGTAGAATATTTAATATTCTATATGTTCGTATTCAAATACATATTAAGGTATGGATGTCTAATGGATTACAAAGAACAGATAGTAGTTTCCTATTCTGTACCATGAGGACTCTGAAATGTGCTGTATAGGGAGATTGGGTGTAGGGTCCTTATATGGGTAGCTTCCTTATATTGCCAGAGTTATATTTAAAAGTTATGATGTAATTTTGCCTATAAAGAACAGAGGACAAAGGACCACGTTCTCTTCTTGTACTCTTCGCTCTCCTCTCCCAGTGTGTCCATGACTTGCTGATACAAAGATGAATATATCAGGGGGGTGGGGGCGGAGCCTGACCGTCATGCAGAGCTGGCACATCAGCCCAAAGCTCTGTGAAAATCAGTGATTTTTAACTTTCCTGTTGCCTACTCATGGGGCTGACCGGGCTTAATCCTCGCATCACTAGTAGGGCTCTCGTGGCAGCACAGCTGGGACAGCGGAGACTGTCTCCCTGCGGTAGTGACAGCTGGAACATCTTGTGGCCTAGGTAGTAGCGAGGGCGCGGGTGAGGCAACCGCTACCCGGCCTGAAGGTCCCTGGAGCCGGAACCTGAGACTGCAGTGCACCACTCCAGATTACCTCTCCACCCCCACCACCGGTGAGGGATATCCTGGCACAAGCAGGATACCTACCACAGAGACCTGCACAGCGTCTCTGAGGACACTCACACCGGCAACCAGCATTTCCAAAATGGCGGATGCCATGCTTCAGTCAGCAAGGCCCTCGGCCTCTAGTGGTCTGGCGTTTCACAGTCTGAACAAACTAGACAAGATTTTTGCTGCCTTTTGGGAGATGATGCCGAGCTCTGTGCCAGCAGAGTAGACCGTTCCTGCACCTCCACCTTTGACTGCCTCATATTGATGAGCCTGTATGTTTCCATTTGCACAAAAAAAATAAAGAATTAAAAAAAAAAAAGACGAATATATCAAAGATCTCTCTCTCTCTGTAACATTGTTAATAAATACCATCTGTTAAGTATATTACGGTCTGCTTTTGAAGCAGAATAGATGCATAGTTATTATAAAGAACGTCAGATTTCGTATTAGTACTTTTGGTTAATATAGATGTATATTAACCTAGCGAGCCTTTAACCCAAGTAGATATATACATAAAAATACTTATTTTAATCACTGAAGGGTTAATCCATGCTTGTAGAAGCAAACCAGTTTGAAATTTTATGCTGAAATAGCTTGAAACTTTATGCTGAAACTGTAACTCACTATCTCTGGTATCTGCTTACAGGACAAACTTTCAATTGTAACATTTCCTATGTGCGTACGGGCCAAGCTGTATGCAGCAATGTTAGAAACCAGCCCACGCAATCGCTCACTACTTTTGCTGTATAAATATTATGTTGTATTAATAAACCGAAGAACTAGTTTGGAAACAGCTACCTTATGTGTGTGTCTCCTTACTTGTTCCCAAAGCACTTTGAGGGTATGCAGGTTCCTGTCCGTCAGCCAGAGATTCTTAGATTGTTTCCCCCAACAATCACCCTTGAAAACATAATTATTTGGGTCTGCGGAATCTGCAGCAGTCTATACCACTCTATAAATACCTATATCCTATCCACAGCAATGCAACTTGGTAGGGTGGGTACTGCCATGTCAGCTTTCAACCTGTTCTTCTTAAAGTTTCAATATCTGCTTTTGGTTATCTGCTATTTGCACTAACTCGTTATGGTGGATGAAGTGCCGTGTTGTCTTCTACGCAGTCGTCCTCAGAAGAGACTGTGGGCAAGCCTTGGAATTTGCCAGAGTAGTGCATTGACATTTTCCACAAATGGCAATGTTATGCCAGGGGAGCCAGAGTCTGGATCCAGTCTGGGTTTTGCGGGAAACTGACATGGTTAAGGGAGCCTTCGTAAACCGCTGTAAAATAGCTTTGAGAGCCTACAACACAAAGCTCTCACAGTGTGTGGCCGCCTCAGACAAGATGCTGGCTCTGTAGGTATAGCATGCAGAGCAGATATTAATATACCATAGTTAGGGTACTATAAAAAGCAGTATCACCATTACCTGTGAGTTAAAGAAGATTCAAACATTAATTTTTAAATGTTTGTATTCCTGAACTTTAGATTATGGCTATTCATATCATACAAGATCAAGCACACTCACTCATTCACTAAACAGCAATTTCAAAGCTCACAGAATGTAATATATTTTTTTTAACCTAGGCAAAAAACAATGGGGGTTTAGTTACAGTATATGATCACACATTGAACAACGCCAATGTAGCCCATTTTGGCAGAACCTACTCTACCTCTTCTGGGACTGGAATGATCTCAGGTCCTACTACATTCTTATTAAAGAAAAGCAGTGAATCAAATGCTGGCAAAGTGAAGACTTTAAATAATTTCATGAGGAAGTGCTTTTAATAGTTGTCTGACTAACAATCCCCAGAGACATTCTGTCTAACAAATTTAAAAACTGAAATTTCTCACAAACGGCAATGTTTACACTGGTCAGACTACAGGGCAGGGTCTATGTACTAGAATCCGTACACTAGGATGTAGTGGTTTTGATTCTTAGAAAGTGCCTTTAAGTGTGAGATGCTACAGGAAATGCATGTGGTGGAGGGATCTTTCTGCTGTGACCAGAAAAAGGGAACAGTTTGTAAATGAAAAAAGATGCATGCTTTGCCATTTGGTTAGTCATTAATAGTGATGTACCGAACTGTTCGCCGGCGAATAGTTCCTGGCGAACATAGCGTGTTCGCGTTCGCCGCCGCGGGCGAACACATGGGCGGTTCGATCCGCCCCCTATTCGTCATCATTGAGCAAACTTTGACCCTGTGCCTCACGGTCAGCAGACACAGTCCAGCAAATCAGCAGCAGACCCTCCCTTCCACACCCTCCCACCTCCCTCCCAGCATCCATTTTAGATTCATTCTGAAGCTGCATGCTTAGTGAGAGGAGGGAAAGTGTAGCTGCTGCTGATTAGATAGGGAAATTGATAGCTAGGCTAGGGTATTCTGTGTCCACTACAGTCCTGTGTAATCTAATTGCAGTTGCCTGCCTGCCAGCGTGTGTGTCAGGCTCACAGCGTATACTGTGCCAACTTGCCCAGTGCCACCACTCATATCTGGTGTCACAATAGCTTGCATTTAAAAAAAAAAAAAACTTTTTTGACTGTAATATAATAGCAGTCAGTTTCCTTCACACGTGTGCGTTTCAGGGCCTGCCAGGGCACAGTGTCACACCAGTGCAACTCATATCTGGTGTAACAGTAGTGTACATTAAAAAAAAATAGAAATTTGACTGTGAAATAATAGCAGTCAGTTTCCTTTACATGTGTGCGTTTCAGGGCCTGCCAGGGCACAGTGTCACACCAGTGCAACTCATATCTGGTGTAATAGTAGTGTACATTTAAAAAAAAAAACTAGAAATTTGACTGTGAAATAATAGCAGTCAGTTTCCTTCACGCGTGTGCGTTTCAGGGCCTGCCAGGGCACAGTGTGACACCAGTGCAACTCATATCTGGTGTAACAGCAGGGCCCCCCTTGTGCCCCCCCCCCAATTCAAATTAAAGTCGGGAGCTCTGCGTCTCCCTTCTCACGCTGCAGCAGCACTGTAACTGGTGGACTTTTCCTGCCTGCGGCCAGAGGGGGCGCTGTGTGCTGGGAGGACTTCCTCCAGGATCACAGAGAGCAGTGCAGGGGAGAGACGAGATAGAAGATCTGCACAGAGGCATCCAGGCAGCTGCTGGTAAGTGTTACTCAGACTGTGGGGTGGGGAGTGGGTCAGTCTGTGTGTGTATTGATCAGTCTGTGTGTATGGATCAGTCTATGTGTGTATGGATCAGTCTGTGTGTGTATGGATCAGTCTGTGTATGTATGGATCAGTCTGTCTATGTATGGATCAGTCTGTGTGTGTATGGATCAGTCTGTATGTATGGGTCAGTCTGTGTATGTATGGATCAGTCTGTGTGTATGGATCAGTCTGTGTGTATGGGTCAGTCTGTGTATGTATGGGTCAGTCTGTGTATGTATGGATCAGTCTGTGTATGTATGGATCAGTCTGTGTATGTATGGGTCAGTCTGTGTGTGTATAGATTAGTCTGTGTATGTATGGGTCAGTCTGTGTGTAGGGGGGTCAGTATGTGTGTGTATAGGTCAGTCTGTGTGTAGGGGGGTCAGTCTGTGTATGTATGGATCAGTCAGTGTGTATGGATCAGTCTGTGTGTAGGGGGGGTCAGTCTGTGTGTGTATGTATGGGTCAGTCTGTGTGTAGGGGGGTTAGTCTGTGTGTGTATGGATCAGTCTGTGTATGTATGGGTCAGTCTGTGTGTACGGGGGTAATCCTGTCAGTGTATGGGTCAGTCAGTTAGTGTATGTGTGGCGGGGGGGAGGGGGTAAGTCTGTGTGTAGGGGGGTCAGTCTGTGTGTGTATGGATCAGTCTGTGTATGTATGGGTCAGTCTGTGTGTAGGGGGGTTAGTCTGTGTGTGTATGGATCAGTCTGTGTATGTATGGGTCAGTCTGTGTGTAGGGGGGTCAGTCTGTGTGTAGGGGGGTCATACTGTGAGTGTATGGGTCAGTCAGTTAGTGTATGTGTGGGGGGGTAAGTCTGTGTGTAGGGGGGGTCAGTCTGTGTGTGGGGAAGCCAGTCTGTGAGTGTATGGGTCAGCCAGTGAGTGTATGGGTGTGGGGGGGGGGGGGGGGGGGAGGTCAGTCTGTGTATGTATGGGTCAGTCTGTATATGGGTGTGGGGCATCAGTCTGTGTATGTATGGGTTAGTCTGTGTAAGGGAACAGTCTGTGTTGGGGGACAGAGTGTGTGTGTATGGGTATGTCTGTGTATGGGTATGTCTGTGTATGGGTCTGTCTGTGTATGTGTATGGGTCAGTCTGTGGGTTTGTATGGGTCAGTCTCTGTAAGTGCTTGAGCTCCAAGAGACAGAACTCTCATCTCGTGACCCCCCCTGTACCCGATGGATAGGCAGCCTTCTCAACCACCATGGATCTGATTGTGACACCCCTCCCTGCAAGGTAAGATGAGGGAAAGGGGAATACAGTATTCTTTTTTTTTTTTTTTTAAACAACTATTAAAGTAAAAATTGTAAAGCTGTTCACTGTCCCACTCTCTACACCCACCAACACAAAGTACACCTTTGCATACACACATAGTGCACACCTCACACATCATCTCTTCACCCAAATACCTTTAGCCCCACAAATACATGCATACATACATACATACATGCTTTACCCCATTACACACCATATCTCATATATATATATATATATATTAATCAAAGGACCACTATAGGCACCCAGACAACGTCACCACTTCATCTTGATGAAGTGGTCTGGGTGCCAGGCCACTCTAGTGTTAACCCTGCAGCTGTAAACATAGCAGTTTCAGAGAAACTGCTATGTTTACACTAGGGTTAATCCAGCCTCTAGTGGCTGTCTCACAGACAGTCGCTAGAGGCGCTTCCGCGCTTCTCACTGTGAAAATCACAGTGAGAAGACGCTGACATCCATAGGAAAGCATTGAGAAATGCTTTCCTATGGGCGGTTTGAATGTGCGCGCGGGTCTTGCCCCGCATGCGCATTTGGCGCTGACATGGGCAGAAGGAGGAGAGTTCCCAGCGCCGAGGGAGCCCGGCGCTGGAGAAAGGTAAGTGTTTCTAACCCCTTCAGCCCAACGGGATTTGAACCCTGAGGGTGGGGGGGACCTAAAGACACTATAGTGCCAGGAAAACGAGTTTGTTTTCCTGGCACTATAGTGGTCCTTTAAATATATATATATAATAACAACAACTACAACAACTCCTTAATAAGCACACAGTGCAACCCCAATACACATATAATGCACACATGCACACACTTTACAGGCCCTTCCAGCACACACACACACACACACATATTTTCTCACACAATCACAATTTAATATTTTTGTTTCAATTTAAATCCACCCAGCCTTTGGGAGAGCTAAGTGGATCTTTCCCTGGCGTCCAGTGTGTCTACTCCCAGTCTTCCTGCAGTTTCTCTCTGCTCCTCTGCGCGCTCTCTGAAGTGATGCTGGGGGCAGAGTGACGTCATGTTACTAAACAGCGCACAAGGGAGCAGAGAGGAACTTCAGGAAGGTTACTGCTCCCTCACGCACCATCTCCATGCTCCCTGCGGCGGCCGGCTCTAATGTTTCCTGCGCGACTTAGCAAAGGGCTGACAAATGCAAGGTGCCAGGGTGAAATGTCTAGTCGTCATGGCGACCTGGCACCTGGAATTTGACGAGCCCTCTGTGTGTGTATGTATGTGCCCCCCTTATTTTGTCTCTGGCCCCTTATGTGCCCCCCCTAAGTATGAATCCTGGAGACGCCACTGGACTCAATAGGTTATTCCCACCAGATATGCGACCCAGAGATGGAGGCAGGGGTTTAAACCGATCTTCATCTTTGAGTAAATGGTTCTGTTGTCAATTTTACGAATCTAAAAAAATGAATGCACTTTGACTAAGGCTTTTCCAGGTATATCCAAATCCATAAAAAAACAAACCCAAAAGGAATGGTGTGGTGTGCTATGTAAACATATGTGAAGATCACCAATCGATTAATATACATACACTGGTTACAGGTCTCCCGAAATATACTGGTAGTACTCCAGTTAGGAAATAGTAATTCCAGCATTTAATCACTTTAAAAACATAAATATAAAACAAAACATAGTGTAAAGCCATAAGATGCAATAACAAAAGATAAGGTCATTATTGCACTCACAAACAATCCGCCACTAATAGTGGCCAGAAAGGCACATTAATAGGTCAAAAGACCTGCCACAGAGGGACTCCAAGATGTTCTCAGTCAGCTCCTAGAAACACCAAGGTTCCGGATCCCAAGGAGTAATAGAAGAGTGAGTTCTGGATGTAGATGATCCAAATGGAGTGAGTGGAAAATTCTGAAGGCTCCAAATGTGTCCGACCGGTTTCGTCCTCAGGACTTTTTCAAGGTAGAGCTGGATACAGTCCCCACAATTCAAACTTATAAACCCCACCAATCAATGTACACATGGATTCCCCACATGGGTTGAACTAAATCAGGTGTGTATGAAATCAGACTCCCACCAGGGTAATGGCTGCCGGCATCATATATGGCGACTATGATAGGTAGTCATTAGGTCACGCCTTCTGGGTTTACAATCCAGTGACCAACCATAGAATTCATTCCCCAGACAGATCATGAAGTAGGGAAAGAACACAATTACAACATAATTAAAAACATCATAGTAATAACATCAATAACGGCGATCCATTCGTAGACCCCAAAAAATGGGCACACGAATATACAACGGCGACCAAAGTCTTGCATATCCAAATCCAGGATTTTGCCCAAACTGCAGGGATAAGAGATCATTTTCTCTCTAACTTTATGATATTCAAAAGTAACTGATATTATTATTCTTGCCTTTGTTTTTGCAATGCACCATTTTCACTTACTGTATGGAATTGCCACACATTCTAGTGTTTTGTTGCCTCTATTGTAAATCTCTTTAGAAAAAAAAACAACAAAACTTTTTACTGCAAAAAAATAATATTTTTTTTGCCCCTTATTCATGTCTACCAATTGCCACATTTGTTACTCTACAAACACCCCTCTCTTTCCATTTCACTCCTCCTGCTCTGTCACCCAACTGAGCTCTCTCACTCTATATCCCACTTGTTTTGTCTTCCTCAGTGTATAGCTTTGCATTATACCCGTGCTGTGCATGGAAACTCAAAACGCACTAACCTAGCTTAACAAAATCATTGCAGCATTTGAGCAAAGCTTGTCATTGGTTTATAAACTTGAACAGTTACATGGATAAAGTGAAAGTTCTGCATGCTGTTGCGAGCTGCAGATAGGCTGAGCTTTATAGCGCAGGGAGTGTTCTATATTTTGACAAATTATTTGAATCCCCTGAGAAATAAAATGGGGACTGCTCTTACAGTGCACCATCAACACTTCAGTAAATTGTAACGAATTGGAGCATGGAATGGTCTTTTATGTACTGTACAATAATAATACATAGCATAATATCCGGTATATGCTTTTTTTTATTTTTTTTTATTTTAATACAAAACGATACTTTGATAAAATACGTGAGTAATTTTTACAAGTACCGTATTTATCGGCGTATAACACGCACCTCATTTTCAGAAGGAAATTCCAGGAAATTTCCACCCCTCCCATAGTATTCCCCCCCTCATCCCATAGTGTTCCTCCCCCTTTCCATAGTATTCTCCACCCCCTCCCATAGTATTCTCCCCCCCTCCCATAGTATTCTCCCCCCCCCCCCATAGTATTTTCCCCCCCTCCCATAGTGTTCCCCCCCTCATCCCATAGTGTTCCCCCCCTTTCCATAGTATTCTCCCCCCCTCCCATAGTGTCCCCCCCCTTTCCATAGTATTCTCCCCCCCATAGTATTCTTCCCCCCCCTCCCATAGTGTTCCCCCCCTTTCCATAGTATTCTTTCCCCCCCTCCCATAGTGTCCCCCCCCTCCCATAGTGTCCCCTAGTGCACTTTCCCTCTTGTCCCATAATTACTTACCTGTCTTGAAGCGTGGGCCGGCTTCACAGCACGCACCGCGGTACTGGAACTTAAATTTCAGGTTCCGGTTTCCGGCGGGACTGAAAAGAAGTGTGCACACAATAGTGTGCACACTTCCTTTCAGTCCCGCCTGAAACCGGAACCTGAAATTTAAGTTCCAGTACCGGCGGGACTGAAAGGAAGTGTGCACACTTCCTTTCAGTCCAGGACTGAAAGGAAGTGTGCACACAATAGTGTGCACACTTCCTTTCAGTCCAGCCGGAAACCGGAACCTGAAATTTAAGTTCCAGTACCGCGGTGCGCGCTGAACACCGGCCCACGCTTCAAGACAGTAATATGGGATATCGGCTTATAACACGCACCCATGATTTTCCCCCTATTTTCAGGGAGAAAAAGTGTGTGTTATACGCCGATAAATACGGTAATACAATGTTAATATACATCATTTTCTCCTGTAACGTATCTTGTTTTGCCGCTGTTGCATGATGTAACTGTGCACATGGGATAGATCCTAAAAGAAACAAGAAATCAATAAATTAAATGAGAATAAAAACACAATATGTTAACAGGGTACTCCAACCAAAAAACACTGTTTAAGAACTAACGGCTAAACTATCCTTTCTATCCGCTGCAGAGAACAAGTTCTCTCTCGATGACGTCAATCCCCCTTATTGTAGGAGGAGGAATGTCTGTGAGAAGAGGCTGCAGGGAGGACTTAGGTGGCACAGGTGTGTCAGACATATTACGATAGAAAATATTAATATTATTGTATTACACACACTGCAGTTCACAATTAAGAAAAACTGTGTTACTGACATTTTGTAGCTGTCTGAAATCAAATAGTAGACAATGTTTTTTTTGACATTGAGAAATGTTGAGAAAGCAATTTGTTTTGTTAACACCTGAATGTCTTATTAGAGAATTTTGGTAAAGTTTGGTAAATGTTAATTAATCAATGACAGATTCTTAATTGACATATGCTAGTAGAAATGCGTTCTGACTGTCTTCCTAAAAAAACGCTAGAGGTGCTTCTGCGGCGCTTAATGAGAAAATCGCATTGAGTACGCAGAACGTCCATAGGAAAGCATTGAGAAATGGTTTCCTATGGAAGGTTTGAATGCGTGCATTCGGCTACACTCGGGTGCTGACGTCATAGGGGAAGGAGAGGTCACCAGCGACGAGGTAACCCGGCGCTGGAAGAAGGTAAGTGGCTGAAGGGATTTTAATCCCTTCAGCCCAGCAGGAGGGGGGCCCTGAGGGTGGAGAGACCTAAGGGTTATATAGTGTAAGGAAAACAAGTTTCTTTTCCTGACACTATAGTGGTCCTTTTATTCTGAAATTATATCTCTCCCACCCACGCCCCTGTCTCTCCTTTAGGATATAGTATAATTCTAGAGGTACATACCTTTATTGCAGCTTGAGATCCATAATTATTCCAGCTCTGCGGTTGGGATAGATGGAATAAAATCTAATGGAATATTTAATTAAATTATTATTTGAATAAACTAAACTTACTGGACAGACATTATAGCTTTCTAATTCAACCTGAATTATTATATACAAGTGACATTTTCTGATTGCTTTGTGTATGGGGGAATTTATGTGCTTATCAGTTGTGGGAATAACTCGTCCTAGTCCGAGAATATAGTTACCAGTTATAAAAATATATCTCTCTCCCACCTACGCCCCTGTCTCTCCTTTAGGGTATAGTATAATTCTAGAGGTACATACCTTTATTGCAGCTTGAAATCCAGAATTATTTCAGCTCTGGAGTTGGGATAGATGGAACTCTCCTGCAGCCACAAGAATAAAATGGAATGAAATATTTAATTAAATGATTATTTGAATAAACTAATCTGAGTGGACAGACATTATAGCTTTCTAATTTAACCTGAATCATATTTTTATATAAAAGTTACATTTTATTATTGCTTTGTGTATGGGTGAATTTATGTTCTTATCAGTTTTGAGAATAACGCGTCCTAGTCCGAGACTCTAGTTATTAATTATGAAATTATATCTCTCCCACCCCCTGTCTCTCCTTTAGGATATAGTATAATTCTAGAGGTACATACCTTTATTGCAGCTTGAAATCCAGAATTATTTCAGCTCTGCGGTTGGGATTTATGGAACTCTCCTGCAGCCACGAGAATGAAATGGAATGCAATATTTAATTAAATGATTATTTGAATAAACTAAACTGAGTGGACAGACATTATGGCTTTCTAATTTAATCTGAATCCTATAATTATATACAAGTGACATTTTCTGATTGCTTTGTGTATGGGGAAATTAATGTTCTTTTAGGTTTTAGTAATAATGCGTTCTAGTCTGAGACTTTAGTTATTAAAGGACCACTATAGTCACCCAGACCACTTCAGCTCAATGAAGTGGTCTGGGTGCCACTGCCAGGTTCCCCAGGTTTTAACCCTGCAGCTGTAAACATAGCAGTTTCAGAGAAACTGCTATGTTTACATTGCAGGGTTAATCCAGCCTCTAGTGACTGTCTTCCTGACAGCTGCTAAGGCGCTTCTGCAACGCTTAATGCTAAAATCGCATTGAGCACGCAGAACGTCCAAAGGAAAGCATTGAGAAATGCTTTCCTATGGGTGGTTTGAATGCGTGCGCGGCTCAGCCCGCGCATGCGCTTTCGGCTCCACTCGGGAGCTGACGTCGTAGGCAGGGACGTATTAGCCGCGAGGCAAACAAGGCATTTTCCTTGGGTGGCAAATTCAAGGGGGCGGCAAAAAACTCCACCCCCAAATGCCCAGGCAAATACCTTGTTAGCCTGACGGCTAACAAACAATCCAGGCAGGCGGGTGGCTAACTCAGAATCCTTGTGGGCGCGATGGCGATGGAGCACTGATTAGTGAGCTCTCTGCTCAGTTCCCTCGCGCGCCGCAGAGTGATGCCGGGAGCTGCAATATGATGTCATATGTGTGTCTGGCTGTCTGTGTATCTGAGTGATTGTGTATGTATGTCTGTCAGTGTGTATCTGAGTTATTGTGTGTGTCTGGCTGTCAGTGTGTATCTGAGTGATTGTGTTTGTCTGGCTGTCAGTGTGTGTACGTAAGTGTGTATGTCTGTCAGTGTGTATGTGAGTGATTGTGTATGTATGTCTGTCAGTGTGTATCTGAGTGATTGTGTTTGTCTGGCTGTCAGTGTGTGTATGTCTGTCAGTGTGTATGTCTGTCAGTGTGTATCTGAGTGATTGTGTGTCTGGCTGTCAGTGTGTGTATGTCAGTGTGTATGTCTGACTGTCAGTGTGTGTCTGTGAGTGAATGTGTTTGTGTGGGTCAGTGAGTGAGTATGTGTCGGTCAGTGAGTGCGTGCGTCTGTCAGTGAGTGCGTGCGTCTGTCAGTGTGTGTGCGTCTGTCAGTGTGTGTCCAAGTAATAGTGTGTGTGTGTATGTCATTGTATGTCAGTTTATATGAGAGTGTGTGTCTGTCAATGGGTGTATGCGTCTGTCAGTGAGTGAGCGTCTGTCAAAGTGCGGCCTTGACAGGAAGGGGTGGGGAAATTTAAATTGGGGAGGGAGTGCCCAAGCACCGTCCTGCCTAGGGCAGCCCAAATCCTAAATACACCACTGGTCGAAGGGGGAGAAGAGGTCACCAGCGCCGAGTGGAGCGCCGATAAAGGTAAGTGGCTGAATGGATTTTAACCCCTTCAGCCCAGCGGGAGGGGGGCCCTGAGACTGACACTATAGTGGTGCTTTAATTATGAAATTATATCTCTCTCCAACCCATGCCCCTGTCTCTCCTTTAGGGTATAGTATAATTCTAGAGGTACATACCTTTATTGCAGCTTGAAATCCATAATTATTTCAGCTCTGGATTTGGGATAGATGGAACTCTCCTGCAGCCACGAAAATGAAATGGAATGAAATATTTAATTAAATGATTATTTGAATAAACTGAACTGAGTGGACAGACATTATAGCTTTCTAATTTAATCTGAATCATATTTTTATATAAAAGTAACATTTTATTATTGCTTTGTGTATGGGTGAATTTATGTTCTTATCAGTTTTGAGAATAAAGCGTCCTACTCCGAGACTCTAGTTATTAATTATGAAATTATATCTCTCTCCCACCCACGCCCATGTCTCTCGTTTAGGGTATAGTATAATTCTAGAGGTACATACCTTTATTGCAACTTGAAATCCATACTAATTTTCCACTCTGCCGTTGGGATTTAAGGAACTCTCCTGCAACCACGAGAATGAAATGGAATGCAATATTTAATTAAATGATTATTTGAATAAACTAAATTGAGTGGACAGACATTATGGCTTTCTAACTTAATCTGAATCCTATAATTATATACAAGTGACATTTTCTGATTGCTTTGTGTATGGGGAAATTAATGTTCTTTTCGGTTTTAGTAATAATGCGTTCTAGTCTGAGACTTTAGTTATTAAAGGACCACTATAGTCACCCAGAATACTTGAGCTCAATGAAGTGGTATGGGTGCCAGGTCCCCCAGGTTTTAACCCTGCAGCTGTAAACATAGTTTCAGAGAAACTGCTATGTTTACATTGCAGGATTAATCCAGCCTCTAGTGACTGTCTTCCTGACAGCTGCTAAGGCGCTTCTGCGACGCTTAATGCTAAAATCGCGTTGAGCACGCAGAACGTACATAGGAAAGCATTAAGAAATGCTTTCCTATGGGCGGTTTCAATGCATGCGTGGCTCAGCCCGCGCATGCGCATCCGGCTCCACTCGGGAGCTGATTTCGGAGGAGGAGGAGAGGTCACCAACGCCGAGAGAGTCCGGCGCTGGATTAAGGTAAGTGGCACAAGGGATTTTATTCCCTTCAGCCCAACGGGAGGGGGGCGCTGAGGGTGTGGGGGGGGTGGACCTAAGAATTATATAGTGTCAGGAAAACAAGTTTGTTTTCCTGACACTATAGTGGTCCTTTAATTCTGAAATTATATCTCTCTCCCACCCACGCCCCTGTCTATCCTTTAGGGTATAGTACAATTCTAGAGGTACATACCTTTATTGCAGCTTGAAATCCAGAATTATTTCAGCTCTGGAGTTGGGATAGATGGAACTCTCCTGCAGCCACAAGAATAAAATGGAATGAAATCATAGGTGTGCGCAGCCTATTGCATTAGGGTGTGCACCCTAAAGCACAAACAAACGCTGCATGTATGTATGTATGTGTATATATATATATATATATATATATATATATATACATACACACACACACATACACTGCTGTTTGTGTGTGTGCTGGTAGTGTGCTATGTGGGTGAGGGTGTTGTTAGTGTGCTGTGTGTGAGGCACTTGTGTTTGTGTATGTGTGTTAGGGTCCTGTTAGTGTGCTGTGTGAGGGTTCCGTGTGTGTGATGTGTGTGTGTGTGTGAGGGTGCTGTGTGTGTGAGGGTGCTGTTTGTGTTGTGTATTCGTGAGTGTGCTGTTTGTGTGAGGGTGCTGTTTGTGTGCTGTGTGTGAGGGTGCTTTATGTGTGTGTGTGTGCTGTATGTTTGGAGGGATTGTGAAGGTGGAGGCAGATTAGTAAATATCCCCCCTCCCTTCTTACCATATGTAGGGAGGGGAGATCCTTGCTGCCATGTGCCATGCCTGGTGGTCCAGTGGAGAGTGAACTCTAGCCTGCGGGGCTAGAGTTAACTCTCGTGAGATCTGAGCATTGCCACGGCAACGCTCAGATCTCGCAAGAGGAACCTGGCAGAGCTTCTGTCTAGAGTTCCCCGGGTCCTCTCCTGCCTCCCTCCATGCTGCTTTGGGCCGGTGAGGTAGATCTTTGATCTCCCCACCGGCCCATGGAGGCTTAGAGCAGAGCCGGCACTCAAATAGCGCCGGCTCTGCATGAGCCGACAGGGGAGATCCGGAGATCTCATTTGCCAGCAGCGGTCAAGTCTTGGGGAATAAAGTGTAAGAACTCTCCCAAGATTCCCACCCCCCCCAAAAAAAATACACTTGTGTATATATACGTGCACACACACACTGACACACACATATATATATATGCGTACACACACATACACTCACAGACACACACACACACACACTCACAGACACACACATACTCTGACACACACACACTTACAGACAGACCCACATACACACACACACATACATTCACAGACACACACACGTACACTCACAGACACACACACGTACACTCACAGACACACACACGTACAATCACAGACACACACACACACACTCACAGACACACACACTCACAGACACTCACAGACACACACATACTCTAACACACACACTAACACACACACTTACAGACACACACACACTCACACATACATTCACAGACACATATACACACACACACTTACAGACACACACACACACTCAAATACTCAGACACACACACACAGAAATACACAGACACTCACAAATTATTTTTTTTCAATTAGAAATTGTCCACCCAGCCTCCCTACTTGGAGAGCTTGGCGTGGACATGTCCCTGGGGTCCAGTGGGTCGGGTGCCGGTCTCCATCTCAGCCGCGGCGAGGGAGCTGTGTGCTCTCTGCTCCCTCTCGCCGAGCGGGCTGTCTGCTGTAGCTGGGAGACGGAATATGACGTCATATTCCGGCTCCCAGCATCAGCAAACGGCGCGCGGCGAGAGGGAGCAGAGAGCACACAGCTCCCTCGCCGCAGCTGAGATGGAGACCGGCAAGGGGGTTGGGGGGGGATCCATTACTTCTTGCCCCCCCCCAGCCATGGCAGGGGGAACTCGGGGGGAATGAGGAGGGCATTTGGGGACGGCAGAGTGCCTGCAGGAACAGTGGGAACATTGTTCCCACGCGTTCCTGCAGGACTCACAGGCGTGCCGCGGGGATTAGGGTGTGCCCATGCACACCCAGCACACCCCGTGTGCACGCCTATGAATGAAATATTTAATTAAATGATTATTTGAATAAACTAAACTGAGTGGACAGACATTATGGCTTTCTAACTTAATCTGAATCCTAATTATATAAAAGTGACATTTTCTGATTGCTTTGTGTATGGGGAAATGAATGTTCTTTTCGGTTTTAGTAATAATGCGTTCTGTCTGAGACTTTAGTTATTAAAGGACCACTATAGTCACCCAGACCACTTCAGCTCAGAGAAACTGCTATGTTTACATTGCAGGGTTAATCCAGCCTCTAGTGGCTCTCTTCCTGACAGCTGCTAAGGCGCTTCTGCAACGCTGAAAGCTAAAATCGCATTGAGCACGCAGAACGTCCATAGTAAAGCATTGAGAAATGCTTTCCTATGGGTAGTTTGAATGCGTGCGCGGTTCAGCCCGGGCATGCGCATTCGGCTCCACTCGGGAGCTGACGTCGTTGGCAGGGACGTATTAGCCGCGAGGCAAACAAGGCATTTTGCTTGGGTGGCAATTTCAAGGGGGCGGCAAAAAACTCCGCCCCCAAATATCCAGGCAAATACCTTGTTAGCCTGGCGGCTAACAAACAATCCTGGCACGCAGGCAGCTAACTAAGAATTCTTGCGGGTGGCGCTGGTGATGGAGCACTGATTAGTGAGCTCTCTGCTCAGCTCCCTCGCGCGCCGCAAAGTGATGCCGGGAGCTGGAATATGATGTCATATGTGTGTCTGGCTGTCTGTGTATCTGAGTGATTGTGTATGTATGTCTGTCAGTGTATATCTGAGTAAGTGTGGCGTGTCTGGCTGTCAGTGTGTGTATGTCTATCAGTTTGTATGTGAGTGATTGTGTATGTATGTCTGTCAGTGTGTATCTGAGTGATTGTGTTTGTCTGGCTGTCAGTGTGTGTATGTCTGTCAGTGTGTATGTCTGTCAGTGTGTATCTGAGTGATTGTGTGTCTGGCTGTGTGTATGTCTGGCTGTCAGTGTGTGTCTGTGAGTGAATGTGTTTTGTGGGTCAGTGAGTGAGTATGTGTCGGTCAGTGAGTGCGTGCGTCTGTCAGTGTGTGCGTCTGTCAGTGTGTTTCCAAGTAATAGTGTGTGTATGTCATTGTATGTCAGTTTATATGAGAGCATGTGTCTGTCAATGAATGTATGTGTCTGTCAGTGAGTGTGCGTCTTTCAGTGAGTGAGCGTCTGTCAAAGTGCGGCCTTGACAGGAAGGGGTGGGGAAATTTAAATTGGGGGGGTGCCCAAGCACCGTCCTGCCTAGGGCAGCCCAAATCCTAAATACACCACTGGTCGTAGGGGGAGAAGAGGTCACCAGCGCCGAGGGAGCCCGGCGCTGGATAAAGGTAAGTGGCTGAATGGATTTTAACCCTTTCAGCCCAGCGGGAGGGGGGCCCTGAGACTGACACTATAGTGGTCCTTTAATTATGAAATTATATCTCTCTCCAACCCACGCCCCTGTCTCTCCTTTAGGGTATAGTATAATTCTAGAGGTACATACCTTTATTGCAGCTTGAAATCCATAATTATTTCCACTCTGCAGTTGAAATAGGTTAAAATCTCCTCCAGCCATATCGGTATGAACTGAGAATGGAACACAATCTGATATTTAATGGTTAGGATTATTTGAATAAACTAAACTAAGTGGACAAACACTATACCGTTTAACATGTAATATATTAACCTATATAAAATCATGATGGATTTATTTATTTCAATAACTCTCTCTATTTCCTCTGGAAGGTAAATAGTGTATAGGAATAATTCTAGAAGGTACCTTACCTTTTTTGCAGGTTGAAGTCAGATCCAGCAGCCATTTTGCTGAACTTCATTTACATTATAACTACTGCCCTGCACATGGGACAGGTGCAATGTCCCTGCAGCCACATCTGAATGCACTCAATATGAAATTTGTGACCACAGTGCAACAGCATGATTTCCTCTCCAGGGTCAAACGCACTCAAGCAAATGCTGCATTCATCCTGGTCCTCATCTCCCTGGGCTTCCTGTGGAATATGTTGAGGAGGGTCCTCATTTTGTTGAATACGTTGGGGAGGGTCCTCATTTTGAGCAAGAGGAGGCTCATTGTTATCCACATCTTGAGCAATAGCAGGTTGAGAAGGTTCTTGAACAGGCACAGGCTGGCGATTTTCTTCATTATTCTCAGCCGGCTGGTTTCCTATATTGTCCTGTACACCAGCAATATAATTGATAGGAGGAGGTGGCACATCATCACGATTTAAGGGAGATCTGCTTCTCCCTGGTCTTTGCCTATCTTCTCCTTCACTTTCCGATCTGTCTCTGCGCCTGCGAGTCCTTAAATACCATCTTCTTGCTCTGTCTGTTACTCTTTCAGTTCCCTGTGTTGGGGAATTTTCTTGCCTTTCTCTGCGTTCCCGTCCTATTCCCTGACTTTGTCTGTTATTTCTGGTGGGGCGTCTTTCCGGGACATGAGGACTCCGGCTTCTCCGACCCCTCCTTGTTTCTTGCCTTGCCAATGGCGTTCGAGATCTGTTTGTTCTTTGATTAGCTTGCCTTCCCCGAGACCCTAATGAAAAAAGTATAATCAAAGAGTTACTGCCAAACCATGACCCCCCCCCCCACCACCACCACCACCAAGTGTTTGGAAGTGTTCATGGTGCAAGGAGTATGTATGTGCAGTGTTTCAGTGTGAAATGTCGCTCATATTGAGATACTTGATAACATTTACAGAGGTATAAGTCCACCTGCACCAGCAACATTAGCCAGCAAGAACAGGTGGTTGCTAATATTAAAACTGTGCTTAAATAATGTTTGTTGCCAGCATGCTGGAGAAGGGATACTCGGTTTGTGTAAGAATAGTGCAAATGGGTAGCTATCACTTACTTGATCGGGAAGATGCTTCTTCCTGTCTATTACGGACTCTTTGGCTTCTCCTCCTTTGCCCACCGTCCATAATCAGTCAATAAATCAATAAATGTTCACTTCAGTTAGGTGCAGTGACAAGCACAGGTCACTATTGCAAGCCTATCTGAGCTCTGTGCAGATGGTAACATGCATGGGGTTTGTATAGGTAACAATGATGATGTCACTGTCTGACATCACAGTGAGATATGTCAGGCTATTACACTGTGTGTCTGAATATGGCAGGCAGCTCTTGAAAATGGAAATAAGAAGTCATAATTTTATAATATTTTTAACAGCTGGACAATATTATTAAAAAAATTATGACTTCTTTTCTCAATTATAGAGTTTTATTTCACAAAACTGTGAATTTGTGCAATATTACACATTAGACCACAATAGCCAAATTGGAGAAAATCTCAAATTCATGGTTTCATGTTGGCTAATTTGGCTTAGCATTTTTTCATGCTAAACTGTCCTTTAGTCTAGAGAATAACCCTGGATGTTTACATTTTTACACACAGTATACAAATAAGATAAATTGGCGCAAGATTCAAACTGATAGACAAAAAAAAATATTATATAATAATAAAATAAAATAAAATAAGCAGCACCAGCAATGTACCCTGGTAAAATGGTACCACGTTATACAGAAAAGAGAAAAGTGCTAGTGCGCTGAAAAATATGTATAGAGACACCTCTAAAATATTCCAGTGACTCTCCAATTGTAAAATAGTGATTTTAACAGAGACCCAAAGACAAGTATGTGCACCCAACACACTGACACAAATATACTTATAGCCTTATAGCCTGTCAATGTTGGTAGCTGGGTACTGTAATCAGGGAGACAAAAACAGGGAGGGGGGACAATAGGAGGTACTCCTAGTGCAATAAAGTTAAAAATATACACATAAAACACATATATATTAAAATCCCTATAGGTAAAAAACTCACAATTGTGGAGTGGTATAAGCCCCACTCACGGCTATCATGCCCAGGGAGGATCAGCCCCTTGGGTACGTGGGATCCACAGAACAGCTCTTAGTAACCACTGTATTAGACGCAAAAATTTATTGGTTTAAAACGAATTCCAAGCAGTAAAACATAAAAATGGGTCAGTCCAACCGCAAGCTCACCACACCAAATCGATCTGTAACAGGGATAGATGATAGAACGTAAGTCTTTACTCCTGTTTACTTCTGTTTCGAGGTGCCTCTCGCCGGTGGATGTTTCCCAGTCACTTCCGTGTGCGTCGATGCAGTGGTCACGTGACGCGTTTCGCCCCGCCTCTCGGGGCTTTCTCAAACGAGCAATATTCTCCTCCCACAAAGGTACGAAATTTATATCGGATGCCCTCAGGCCGTGATCCAATCGGCCACTAAGTCTGTCAATGTTCAAATTAGAGTCCAATTCCCTTCCATTATGGGACATCCGATATACTCCTAAAATTCTAAAAGATTATTTCTAAAACACATATTAAAACACTTACTATTAGCCAATAGAGGGCATAATCCTACACCATATAAATACAACCATTGCACATGAAAACTTCTCTGTCTCTTAGGAACACAATTATAACAGCAATACCACATTTGAACAAAGGGGTTGATCTCCTAAATGAGAAAAAGTAAATCTGCCCATCCTGTAGAGGTATGAAAAAAGGGGATATCCCCCAAAAAAACCTTCACATTTAGATTTATCTATATAATGTGAACCCCAAAATAGAACATACAGAAAAACATAAAAAAATATATATAAATATCCATCTAAATACAAATAAAACTTCCTCTCTCGAGTATAAAAATCTTTAAGAAAAGAGGGACCTTTATAAAAAGTTACATAACTCAAAATCCTTATTAAGACCGGACGGGGATAAAGTATCAAGTAAAAAGATCCAGCGCATCTCCTCCTGTCCGATCTTACGAATAAAATCCCCTCCCCTCCAATCTCTGAACACCCGTTTGATCCCCACAAATTCCAGTCCACTGGGATCCTGATTATGCATATTTTTAAAATGTTCAGAGACACTGTGGCACTCCAGCCCTCTTTTGATGTTATATATGTGTTCCCTTATACGAACATGGAGAGGACGTGTAGTCCTCCCCACATACTGTAAGTGACACGGGCATTGGAGGAGATATAACACATTATTGGAGTGACAGCTAATATGTTCTCTAATGTTAAATTCTTTATTGTTCCTTCCTGATTTAAACATTAAATCTGTCTTAACATCTCCCTTATTAATAGTTCTACATGCGTAGCACATCTTGCACTTATAAAAACCTTTCGATTCCCCTAAAAACATACCAGGTGGTCTCCTTGTTTTTTCCTTATGAAAACTCCGTACTAAAGTGTTTCTTAAACTAGGCGCCCCTCGAAAGGTGACTTTAGGTATAGACGGTAACAGGTCTCCCAACTCTTTATCCGTTTTTAATATTGGCCAATATTTCCTTATTATGTGTTTGACCGATCTGTGCTGGTCATTAAAATCAAACACTAAAACATCTTTAAAACCATCTATATCTTTACTCTGTTCCTGTACTTGATCTATAAGTTCCCGCTGTGTTTTTCCTTTTACCTCATTAAGTGCTTTTTCTAAAATTTCTTCTGGATATTTTTTCTCTTTAAATTTTTTCATGAGATCTTGCGCTTGCTCCTGATATCTAGTTTCTTCCGTGCAGTTTCGTTTCAATCTTAGGAGCTGGCCCTTCGGTATATTGTTTAACCATGGGGAATAATGCCCACTGCTATAGGATACATATCCATTGACATCTACCTTCTTAAAAAAGGTTTCTGTCTTGAGGACTCCTCCATCAACAAAAAATTTTAGATCTAAAAAATCAATGGACTTATAGCTAAAAGAGCTTGTGAGGTGAATACCCCACATATTATTATTCATAAAACGTAAAAAATCATTAAAATTCTTTTCCGGTCCATCCCAAATAAAAATCATATCATCGATATACCTGCGATAGGCCCGTACCCGTGCGCTCCAGTCATGCTGCCCATAGATAAAACTCTGTTCCCAGTGGGCCATAAATAAATTGGCATAACTGGGCGCATAGGTACTGCCCATCGCAGTCCCCCTAAGTTGTAAAAAAAATTGGGAATTGAACCAGAAATAGTTGTTCTCTAAAGTCCATCTGATGCAATCAATAAGAAAATTGATCTGTTGTTGCCCCAATGTTTGATCCAACTCCAGAAAGTGTTTAGCAGCAGCACAACCCCTGTCATGGGGTATGCATGTGTATAGGGAGGTAACATCACAGGTCACTAAAGCATACCCCTCGTTCCATTCTAGGTCTTTGACCATCCTCAGGACATCTGAAGTGTCCTTCAAGTAAGAGCTGGTATTACCCACTAAAGGTTGTAAAAAGGAATCTATGTATTTGGATACATTATAAGACAGGGACCCTATACCCGAGACTATGGGTCTTCTGGGGGGGATTTACTGGGTCCTTGTGGACTTTAGGAAGGGTATAAAAAAACGGGATTCTTGGTGTTTTAATATTTAAAAATTCATATTCTTTACACGTTAAAAGACCTTCCATTTTCCCTCTATCTAAAAGTTTTGTAAGTACCTTTGTCATATTCCCCAATGGGTTCCCCTCTAATCGTTTGTAGACCTCAGTATCCTCTAGTTGTCTCATACATTCTGCCACATACTTTCCAGAGTCCATTATCACCAAACTACCGCCCTTGTCTGCGGGTTTGATGACAATCTGATCATTTTCTCGGAGTCCCTTTAGAGCCGTCCTTTCTTCGTAGGTAAGATTATGTTGTGTTCTTCTATTTTCTAATTTCTTATAATCCATATAAAATCTTTATATATATATATATATATATATCTTTATGTTTTACTGCTTGGAATTCATTTTAAACCAATACATTTTTGCGTCTAATACAGTGGTTACTAAGAGCTGTTCTGTGGATCCCACGTACCCAAGGGGCTGATCCTCCCTGGGCATGATAGCCGTGAGTGGGGCTTATACCACTCCACAATTGTGAGTTTTTTACCTATAGGGATTTTAATATATATGTGTTTTATGTGTATATTTTTAACTTTATTGCACTAGGAGTACCTCCTATTGTCCCCCCTCCCTGTTTTTGTCTCCCTGATTACAGTACCCAGCTACCAACATTGACAGGCTATAAGGCTATAAGTATATTTGTGTCAGTGTGTTGGGTGCACATACTTGTCTTTGGGTCTCTGTTAAAATCACTATTTTACAATTGGAGAGTCACTGGAATATTTTAGAGGTGTCTCTATACATATTTTTCAGCGCACTAGCACTTTTCTCTTTTCTGTTTACATTTTTAGACTACTATCTGACATTACCTGTGATAATAGCAAGATACGTTTACTAAAACGTATGAAAATGGTTCACTGAGTGCTTTGTGATATCCTTCGACATTTTAAAAGGGAAGGGATGTGTCAGCAAGGGTTACTCCAAATATTAAAATATGTTATAGGTGGTGGTAAATAATAAGACCTACAAAATATAACTGAAATTCTCAATGGTTAACTTAAAATTAACCCTTAAACGGACACTCCACTGCCCAAATGTAAAATAAAACACATGAGACGTTTTAGCAAGGTAAGTGATTTAGGGGTCTAGAGTGTCCCATTAATGCAGTGGTTTCCAAACCAGTCCTCGTGGCATGTCTACCAATCCGAGATTTAGGCGTTACACAGTTGTGTCTAAGGTGTTTTAGAAAGAAAATAAAAACCACCTTGACACAACTGGATAATCCCTAAATCTTGGACTGGTAGGCGTGCCTTGAAGACTGTTTTGGAAACCACTGCTTTAACGCCTACTGACCATTTTTCACTCTTTTCTGTGAGTAAAAGATTCTATGGCTCAAAACAGTCAATCCTATGGACCTACAATGTGCTGATGACTTGAAAACAGGACATGTTATGACATTTGATCTTAAAGCCTCAGATTTTGGTTATAGCACAGCACTTTAGATTATGGCTATTCATATCATACAAGATCAAGCACACTCACTCATTCACTAAACAGCAATTTCAAAGCTCACAGAATGTAATATATTTTTTTTAACCTAGGCAAAAAACAATGGGGGTTTAGTTACAGTATATGATCACACATTGAACAACGCCAATGTAGCCCATTTTGGCAGAACCTACTCTACCTCTTCTGGGACTGGAATGATCTCAGGTCCTACTACATTCTTATTAAAGAAAAGCAGTGAATCAAATGCTGGCAAAGTGAAGACTTTAAATAATTTCATGAGGAAGTGCTTTTAATAGTTGTCTGACTAACAATCCCCAGAGACATTCTGTCTAACAAATTTAAAAACTGAAATTTTTTCACAAACGGCAATGTTTACACTGGTCAGACTACAGGGCAGGGTCTATGTACTAGAATCCGTACACTAGGATGTAGTGGTTTTGATTCTTAGAAAGTGCCTTTAAGTGTGAGATGCTACAGGAAATGCATGTGGTGGAGGGATCTTTCTGCTGTGACCAGAAAAAGGGAACAGTTTGTAAATGAAAAAAGATGCATGCTTTGCCATTTGGTTAGTCATTAATAGTGATGTACCGAACTGTTCGCCGGCGAATAGTTCCTGGCGAACATAGTGTGTTCGCGTTCGCCGCCGCGGGCGAACACATGGGCGGTTCGATCCGCCCCCTATTCGTCATCATTGAGCAAACTTTGACCCTGTGCCTCACGGTCAGCAGACACAGTCCAGCAAATCAGCAGCAGACCCTCCCTTCCACACCCTCCCACCTCCCTCCCAGCATCCATTTTAGATTCATTCTGAAGCTGCATGCTTAGTGAGAGGAGGGAAAGTGTAGCTGCTGCTGATTAGATAGGGAAATTGATAGCTAGGCTAGGGTATTCTGTGTCCACTACAGTCCTGTGTAATCTAATTGCAGCTGCCTGCCTGCCAGCGTGTGTGTCAGGCTCACAGCGTATACTGTGCCAACTTGCCCAGTGCCACCACTCATATCTGGTGTCACAATAGCTTGCATTTAAAAAAAAATAAAAAAAATTTGACTGTAATATAATAGCAGTCAGTTTCCTTCACACGTGTGCGTTTCAGGGCCTGCCAGGGCACAGTGTCACACCAGTGCAACTCATATCTGGTGTAACAGTAGTGTACATTAAAAAAAAATAGAAATTTGACTGTGAAATAATAGCAGTCCGTTTCCTTTACATGTGTGCGTTTCAGGGCCTGCCAGGGCACAGTGTCACACCAGTGCAACTCATATCTGGTGTAATAGTAGTGTACATTTAAAAAAAAAAAAAAACCTAGAAATTTGACTGTGAAATAATAACAGTCAGTTTCCTTCACACGTGTGCGTTTCAGGGCCTGCCAGGGCACAGTGTCACACCAGTGCAACTCATATCTGGTGTAACAGTAGTGTACATTAAAAAAAAAAAAAAAACTAGAAATTTGACTGTGAAATAATAGCAGTCAGTTTCCTTCACGCGTGTGCGTTTCAGGGCCTCCAGGGAACAGTGTCACACCAGTGCAACTCATATCTGGTGTAACAGCAGTGGCGTCACTAGTGGGGGGGCAGAGGGGGCCATGCCCCCCCTACATTACGCAGTGCCCCCCCTTGTGCCCCCCCCAATTCAAATTAAAGTTGGGAGCTCTGCGTCTCCCTTCTCACGCTGCAGCAGCACTGTAACTGGTGGACTTTTCCTGCCTGCGGCCAGAGGGGGCGCTGTGTGCTGGGAGGACTTCCTCCAGGATCACAGAGAGCAGCGCAGGGGAGAGACGAGATAGAAGATCTGCACAGAGGCATCCAGGCAGCTGCTGGTAAGTGTTACTCAGACTGAGGGGTGGGGAGTGGGTCAGTCTGTGTGTGTATTGATCAGTCTGTGTGTATGGATCAGTCTATGTGTGTATGGATAAGTCTGTGTGTGTATGGATCAGTCTGTGTATGTATGGATCAGTCTGTGTATGTATGGATCAGTCTGTCTATGTATGGATCAGTCTGTGTCTGTATGGATCAGTCTGTATGTATGGGTCAGTCTGTGTATGTATGGGTCAGTCTGTGTATGTATGGGTCAGTCTGTGTATGTATGGATCAGTCTGTGTATGTATGGGTCAGTCTGTGTATGTATGGGTCAGTCTGTGTATGTATGGGTCAGTCTGTGTGTGTATAGATTAGTCTGTGTATGTATGGGTCAGTCTGTGTGTAGGGGGGTCAGTATGTGTGTGTATAGGTCAGTCTGTGTGTAGGGGGGTCAGTCTGTGTATGTATGGATCAGTCAGTGTGTATGGATCAGTCTGTGTGTAGGGGGGGTCAGTCTGTGTGTGTATGGATCAGTCTGTGTATGTATGGGTCAGTCTGTGTGTAGGGGGTTAGTCTGTGTGTGTATGGATCAGTCTGTGTATGTATGGGTCAGTCTGTGTGTACGGGGGTAATCCTGTCAGTGTATGGGTCAGTCAGTTAGTGTATGTGTGGCGGGGGGGGGGGGGGGGGGTAAGTCTGTGTGTAGGGGGGGTCAGTCTGTGTGTGTATGGATCAGTCTGTGTATGTATGGGTCAGTCTGTGTGTAGGGGGGTCAGTCTGTGTGTGTATGGATCAGTCTGTGTATGTATGGGTCAGTCTGTGTGTAGGGGGGTCAGTCTGCGTGTAGGGGGGTCATACTGTGAGTGTATGGGTCAGTCAGTTAGTGTATGTGTGGGGGGGTAAGTCTGTGTGTAGGGGGGGTCAGTCTGTGTGTGGGGGAGCCAGTCTGTGAGTGTATGGGTCAGCCAGTGAGTGTATGGGTGTGGGGGGGGGGGGGGGGTGGGGAGGTCAGTCTGTGTATGTATGGGTCAGTCTGTATATGGGTGTGGGGCATCAGTCTGTGTATGTATGGGTTAGTCTGTGTAAGGGAACAGTCTGTGTGTGGGGGGCAGAGTGTGTGTGTATGGGTATGTCTGTGTATGGGTATGTCTGTGTATGGGTCTGTCTGTGTATGGGTCTGTCTGTGTATGTGTATGGGTCAGTCTGTGGGTTTGTATGGGTCAGTCTCTGTAAGTGCTTGAGCTCCAAGAGACAGAACTCTCATCTCGTGACCCCCCCTGTACCCGATGGATAGGCAGCCTTCTCAACCACCATGGATCTGATTGTGACACCCCTCCCTGCAAGGTAAGATGAGGGAAAGGGGAATACAGTATTCTTTTTTTTTGTAAACAACTATTAAAGTAAAAAATGTAAAGCTGTTCACTGTCCCACTCTCTACACCCACCAACACAGAGTACACCTTTGCATACACACACAGTGCACACCTCACACATCATCTCTTCACCCAAATACCTTTAGCCCCACAAATACATGCATACCCAGCCTTTGGGAGAGCTAAGTGGATCTTTCCCTGGCGTCCAGTGTGTCTACTCCCAGTCTTCCTGCAGTTTCTCTCTGCTCCTCTGCGCTCTCTCTGAAGTGATGCTGGGGGCGGAGTGACGCCATGTTACTAAACAGCGCACAAGGGAGCAGAGAGGAACTTCAGGAAGGTTACTGCTCCCTCACGCACCATCTCCATGCTCCCTGCAGCGGCCGGCTCTAATGTTTCCTGCGCGGCTTAGCAAAGGGCTGACAAATGCAAGGTGCCAGGGTGAAATGTCTAGTCGTCATGGCGACCTGGCACCTGGAATTTGACGAGCCCTCTGTGTGTGTATGTATGTGCCCCCCTTATTTTGTCTCTGGCCCCTTATGTGCCCCCCCTAAGTATGAATCCTGGAGACGCCACTGGACTCAATAGGTTATTCCCACCAGATATGCGACCCAGAGATGGAGGCAGGGGTTTAAACCGATCTTCATCTTTGAGTAAATGGTTCTGTTGTCAATTTTACGAATCTAAAAAAATGAATGCACTTTGACTAAGGCTTTTCCAGGTATATCCAAATCCATAAAAAAACAAACCCAAAAGGAATGGTGTGGTGTGCTATGTAAACATATGTGAAGATCACCAATCGATTAATATACATACACTGGTTACAGGTCTCCCGAAATATACTGGTAGTACTCCAGTTAGGAAATAGTAATTCCAGCATTTAATCACTTTAAAAACATAAATATAAAACAAAACATAGTGTAAAGCCATAAGATGCAATAACAAAAGATAAGGTCATTATTGCACTCACAAACAATCCGCCACTAATAGTGGCCAGAAAGGCACATCAATAGGTCAAAAGACCTGCCACAGAGGGACTCCAAGATGTTCTCAGTCAGCTCCTAGAAACACCAAGGTTCCGGATCCCAAGGAGTAATAGAAGAGTGAGTTCTGGATGTAGATGATCCAAATGGAGTGAGTGGAAAATTCTGAAGGCTCCAAATGTGTCCGACCGGTTTCGTCCTCAGGACTTTTTCAAGGTAGAGCTGGATACAGTCCCCACAATTCAAACTTATAAACCCCACCAATCAATGTACACATGGATTCCCCACATGGGTTGAACTAAATCAGGTGTGTATGAAATCAGACTCCCACCAGGGTAATGGCTGCCGGCATCATATATGGCGACTATGATAGGTAGTCATTAGGTCACGCCTTCTGGGTTTACAATCCAGTGACCAACCATAGAATTCATTCCCCAGACAGATCATGAAGTAGGGAAAGAACACAATTACAACATAATTAAAAACATCATAGTAATAACATCAATAACGGCGATCCATTCGTAGACCCCAAAAAATGGGCACACGAATATACAACGGCGACCAAAGTCTTGCATATCCAAATCCAGGATTTTGCCCAAACTGCAGGGATAAGAGATCATTTTCTCTCTAACTTTATGATATTCAAAAGTAACTGATATTATTATTCTTGCCTTTGTTTTTGCAATGCACCATTTTCACTTACTGTATGGAATTGCCACACATTCTAGTGTTTTGTTGCCTCTATTGTAAATCTCTTTAGAAAAAAAAACAACAAAACTTTTTACTGCAAAAATTTTTTTGCCCCTTATTCATGTCTACCAATTGCCACATTTGTTACTCTACAAACACCCCTCTCTTTCCATTTCACTCCTCCTGCTCTGTCACCCAACTGAGCTCTCTCACTCTATATCCCACTTGTTTTGTCTTCCTCAGTGTATAGCTTTGCATTATACCCGTGTATAGCTTTGCATTATACCCGTGCTGTGCATGGAAACTCAAAACGCACTAACCTAGCTTAACAAAATCATTGCAGCATTTGAGCAAAGCTTGTCATTGGTTAATAAACTTGAACAGTTACATGGATAAAGTGAAAGTTCTGCATGCTGTTGCGAGCTGCAGATAGGCTGAGCTTTATAGCGCAGGGAGTGTTCTATATTTTGACAAATTATTTGAATCCCCTGAGAAATAAAATGGGGACTGCTCTTACAGTGCACCATCAACACTTCAGTAAATTGTAACGAATTGGAGCATGGAATGGTCTTTTATGTACTGTACAATAATAATACATAGCATAATATCCGGTATATGTTTTTTTAATTTTTTTTATTTTAATACAAAACGATACTTTGATAAAATACGTGAGTAATTTTTACAAGTACCGTATTTATCGGCGTATAACACGCACCTCATTTTCAGAAGGAAATTCCAGGAAATTTCCACCCCTCCCATAGTATTCCCCCCCTCATCCCATAGTGTTCCTCCCCCTTTCCATAGTATTCTCCACCCCCTCCCATAGTATTCTCCCCCCCTCCCATAGTATTCTCCCCCCCTCCCATAGTATTCTCCCCCCTCCCATAGTATTTTCCCCCCCTCCCATAGTATTCGCCCCCCTCCCATAGTATTTTCCCCCCTCCCATAGTGTTCCCCCCCTCATCCCATAGTGTTCCCCCACTTTCCATAGTATTCTCCCCCCCTCCCATAGTGTCCCCCCCTTTCCATAGTATTCTCCCCCCCATAGTATTCTTCCCCCCCCTCCCATAGTGTTCCCCCCCTTTCCATAGTATTCTTTCCCCCCCCTCCCATAGTGTCCCCCCCATAGTGTCCCCCCCCCCTCCCATAGTGTCCCCTAGTGCACTTTCCCTCTTGTCCCATAATTACTTACCTGTCTTGAAGCGTGGGCCGGCTTCACAGCACGCACCGCGGTACTGGAACTTAAATTTCAGGTTCCGGTTTCCGGCGGGACTGAAAAGAAGTGTGCACACAATAGTGTACACACTTCCTTTCAGTCCCACCTGAAACCGGAACCTGAAATTTAAGTTCCAGTACCGGCGGGACTGAAAGGAAGTGTGCACACAATAGTGTGCACACTTCCTTTCAGTCCCGCCGGAAACCGGAACCTGAAATTTAAGTTCCAGTACCGCGGTGCGCGCTGAACACCGGCCCACGCTTCAAGAAAGGTAAGTAAATATGGGATATCGGCTTATAACACGCACCCATGATTTCCCCCCTATTTTCAGGGAGAAAAAGTGTGTGTTATACGCCGATAAATACGGTAATACAATGTTAATATACATCATTTTCTCCTGTAACGTATCTTGTTTTGCCGCTGTTGCATGATGTAACTGTGCACATGGGATAGATCCTAAAAGAAACAAGAAATCAATAAATTAAATGAGAATAAAAACACAATATGTTAACAGGGTACTCCAACCAAAAAACACTGTTTAAGAACTAACGGCTAAACTATCCTTTCTATCCGCTGCAGAGAGCAAGTTCTCTCTCGATGACGTCAATCCCCCTTATTGTAGGAGGAGGAATGTCTGTGAGAAGAGGCTGCAGGGAGGACTTAGGTGGCACAGGTGTGTCAGACATATTACGATAGAAAATATTAATATTATTGTATTACACACACTGCAGTTCACAATTAAGAAAAAATGTGTTACTGCCATTTTGTAGCTGTCTGAAATCAAATAGTAGACAATGTTTTTTTTTACATTGAGAAATGTTGAGAAAGCAATTTGTTTTGTTAACACCTGAATGTCTTATTAGAGAATTTTGGTAAAGTTTGGTAAATGTTAATTAATCAATGACAGATTCTTAATTGACATATGCTAGTAGAAATGCGTTCTAGTCTGAGACTTTAGTTATTAAAGGACCACTGTAGTCACCCAGACCACTTCAGCTCAATGAAGTGGTCTTCGTGCCATGTCCCCCATGTTTTAACCCTGCAGCAGAAAACAGCAATTTCAGAGAAACTGCTGTGCTTACATTGCAGGGTTAATCCAGCCTCTACTGACTGTCTTCCTAAAAAAACGCTAGAGGTGCTTCTGCGGCGCTTAATGAGAAAATCGCATTGAGTACGCAGAACGTCCATAGGAAAGCATTGAGAAATGGTTTCCTATGGAAGGTTTGAATGCGTGCATTCGGCTACACTCGGGTGCTGACGTCATAGGGGGAGGAGAGGTCACCAGCGACGAGGTAACCCGGCGCTGGAAGAAGGTAAGTGGCTGAAGGGATTTTAATCCCTTCAGCCCAGCAGGAGGGGGGCCCTGAGGGTGGAGAGACCTAAGGGTTATATAGTGTAAGGAAAACAAGTTTCTTTTCCTGACACTATAGTGTGGTGGAATCTCGGTAAAAATAAATTTAGTAGGCCGAGATTACCACGTGGCATGTGTACGTGCATATGCTGACGTATCGATCAGTTGGTTGCACGAGGCAAGATACGATCAGTAGTGTACGGAGCATGTGCAAGAATACAGGATGTAGTATTCCCCCTCCTCCATTGTGCTGGACAAGCCATGCGGTCAAACAGGAAGTTAATTCTTATTTGTGTTGATTGGTTAAGAGAATGTGCGGGTGGAGCTTAATATGGGAGGAGTTATGTGCCTATATAAGGAGCCTGCACTATTGTCCGGGGCTCAGAACTTGCTGTATTTTGGTGACGTTAGTCCCTCTGAGTCCCGATCGGTGATCCAATAAAGAATCTCTTCCTTCCTGAAGAAACCTGTGTCCATCTCTCTGTGCTTTGCTTCCGTCAGTTTCTCCGGTATCATTTGGTGCATTGGCCGGGAAGCTCATCGTTCAACGGTAGCTGAGAGGCAGAGGCGTGAGACGGTCTATCTTTGCCCACGTTCTCTACGGCTGCACCCCTGAACTTCTGCGTGGACCTCCCTTCGTCTCGGCGCCACTGGTCTGTTGTCCAGGAGATCATCGGCCTCTACGTAAGAAGTGCTGGGGTGTCCCCGTCGATGAGTGTGAACTCAGGTTCAGGAACGAGGAGGTAAGACAACTGCTGTTTTAGACGGCAGACCCACTAGGGGTATACCGATTGTGCGGTAGGCCCATAAGGGGTTATTTGTGTATGGAATCTGCCCCCTCTGTCGGAGGGAAGGAGCGAAGGCGCACCGCTCAATCGAACGCTCTTTAGTCAGACCGTTTGATTTGGTTAGTCAGGCGGGGTCCTGTGTAAATAGCCCTAGCCGGACACCGGTGTCTTGTCTAGACTAGCGTTCTAGGGTGTATATTACGTTCGCTAGGTCGGAGGGACCGGGAGACTAAGCGGCGCCTGTGTAAATTCGGTTCGCTAGCTCTCAACCTATCTTGGCTAAGTGGGAAGGCGTGTAAATTTGGAACCCACTAGATTTTTGATAGTAATCGACTAAGAGGCGCCTGTGTAAATTCGGTCCTCTAGCTCGCTATATGTGGTGCTTGGGCAGTGTGGCTAACCAAAACGGGTGTACATAGTTTTAGGTAGTCCATTCAAGGTACTGGCCAATAGTTTAGTTGGGAATTGTAAATGTGTTAAAGATTGTTTAGTAAAGTGTATATCTTGTTAGATAGCGCGAGCTCAGCCGTCTAGTGAGAGTGTTAATAGTGTGTTGCTGTATCATAGTGCACGGTACCATAACCCTGTATATTTACTGACACTGTATATAAGTACTAATCATTGTCGTCTATTGCATGTTTAACACCATAACCACTAATAATTGTATTGTGACCTTAAATTGTGCTTTGACCTATGCTAACCGTACTGTAACCGCTATTTGTAAAAGACGATGTTACTGGGGTGTGTTATAGACGGGTAATTCATATATAGAGAATTATAGCGTGGGTGACTGTATAGTTTCACCAAAGGGCATAATATTGATTATCTAGTGACTGGTGTAACAGCTGTGTGTGTACGGGAATTCCCTGAGTGTTTATTGTGTTATTGTGTACGTTTCACTTGGTAACTGTACCACGTGGTGCTGTTGCCAGAGGAAACGGGTGTGACTGTTGAATAGTACGCGTGCATAGTATTCGTTGTCAACAACGTTCCATTGATAAGTATGGGCGCGTCGCAGTCAACGATCCCGGATCCCTTAGGTTGTATGGTGAAGAATTTTAAAAAGGGATTCAAAACTTGTGATTTGGGGGTTAAAATGTCTCCTGTACGTTTGGTCACTTTGTGTACTAGGGAGTGGCCTACTTTGGTTGCGGCATGGCCGCCACGTGGCAGTTTGGATCCAACTCTGGTACAGCGCTTACACGTGGCTGTATCAGGTAGGCCTGAACTTTACGGCCAGTTTCCTTATGTTGATTGTTGGAGACAGGCCGTAAATGACTCGCCAAAATGGCTCCGGACATGCCACGAGGAGCAATGTCGCCTCATGGTAGCTAGGACTTGTTCGTCCACTAGGACTGGTGTTAGGCCCATTTTGGACACGCCCCCTGAGTCCGAGATCCCTTTGCCGCCCCCTTACTTCCCGTTAAGAGGAAGTGACGCAAACGCAGGAAGTCCTGCAACCCTCCCCTCATTACCCCCATCCACTTCCGCTTCCTCCTCCAGTACAGGATCCACCCCCCCTCGTACTAAATCTCCCCTTCCGGAATCAGAACCAACCCCCATTAAAAACGAATATCCTGATTTGGCGCCACTTCAGACTTCCGGTCAAGCTTCATCTAGCTCGACTCGAAGTGTTCTATTTACCACCTTTTCCCAAAACCAAGCTCCCACATCCCCATACCCTACTTCTCCCCGACTGGAACCTATGACTGACGCCCCTCCACGTAGCCCCATACAGACCCGACAGTTGACCGGTGCCCAACAATTAAGACACTATCAGATGCCTCTTCGTCTGAATCCTGGGCCAGCCTATATCGATGCCGCAGGCCAAATGGCACATGCTGACCCAGTCTTTGTATACGTCCCATTCACGACAACCGATCTTTTAAACTGGAAGACCCACAATTCCTCGTATACTGAGAAACCACAAGCTATGACTGATCTGTTCACCTCAATAGTACAGACACATAACCCGACATGGGCTGATTGCCAGCAGTTATTAATGACTTTGTTTAACAATGAGGAAAGGACAAGAATAAATCAAGCAGCCATTAAAGCACTAGAGGATAAAGCCCGTACTTTAAACCAAGCCAATCCATCAGCATGGGCCGCAACACATTATCCCAACACCGATCCTGATTGGAATGTAAATGGTGCTGACATGGTTCAACTCAGAGCCTATAGAGACGCTATACTTGCTGGCATGAAAGCCGGAGGAAAGAAAGCCATTAACATGTCGAAGACAGTTGAGGTGATTCAGAAAAGCGATGAAGCGCCCAGTGTCTTTTATGACCGATTATTGGAGGCATACCGCTTGTATACCCCCTTTAATCCGGAAGACGCAGATAATTCCCGAATGGTGAACTCCGCCTTTGTCAGCCAAGCTTACGGAGATATTAAGCGCAAGCTACAAAAGTTAGAAGGGTTTGCAGGTATGTCAATCACCCAACTAATGGAGGTAGCGAATAAGGTTTATATGAATAGGGAAACAGAAAGCAAGAAAGAGGAAGAGCGCAAGATGCGTAAAAAGGCTGATATGCTAGCGGTAGCGATCGCAGGCGTAGATAGACGGGGCCCAGATAGAGGCGATAGTAGATGGAGTAGGGAGCCTTTGAGTAGGAATCAGTGCGCGTATTGCAAGGAAGAAGGGCATTGGAGGAACGAATGTCCGCAAAGAGAGCAGTACGAGAGAGACCAACCCAGGGCAGGCTACGGAAACTTTAGAGGCAGAGCGAGAGGTAGAGGAGGCCCCGGAGGGAGTAATGGGAATAGAGGGAGTAATGGGAACAGAGGAAGTGTTAGGGAAGACAGGTATATTCCAGCAGCGCAAAGGTCCCGCGATAGAGAAGGTAGGGACTTTGTAGGATTGGCTGACACGGTCATGGAGGACTATTGATACCGACCGGGCTCCATCCCCCTTGGTCGAGCGGAGCCTATGGTCGAAGTATCAATAGGGGGGAAAAGGAGTGCGTTCATGATCGACACTGGTGCTGAACATTCAGTGGTGACTAATCTAGTTGCTCCTCCATCTGGAAGGACTATTACTGTGATAGGAGCAACTGGAAGAAGTGCTGAAAAACCGGTTCTTAAAAGTCGACTCTGTACATTGGGAGGCCACGTAGTAAAACATCAATTCCTTTATATGCCTGAATGTCCAGTCCAATTGCTGGGACGTGATATGCTATCAAAATTACAAGCGCAGATTACGTTCCTACCAAATGGAACAACATCTTTAAAGTTTAATGGACCTTCAGGTATCATGACATTATCCGTACCAAAGGAAGAAGAGTGGCGACTTTATACAGCGTTGACTAGCCAAAACCCTAGGAGTGATGAGACATTATTTAACATACCAGGAGTTTGGGCAGAGAACAACCCACCAGGACTGGCCCGCAATATTCCACCTATAAAAATTGAACTAAAACTTGGGGTTTATCCAGTGAGCCTAAGACAATACCACATCCCGCAGAAGGCTAAGAAGAACATCCAATCCTATCTGGATAAGTTCATACGGTATGGTATCCTAAAATTCTGTACTTCCCCCTGGAACACCCCATTGCTGCCTGTTCAAAAGCCCGGTACAGATGAGTATCGACCTGTGCAGGACTTGAGAGCAGTCAATGATGCGGTTGTTAGTATACATCCAGTTGTACCCAATCCATATAACCTGCTTGCTTTAATTCCGGGCGGGGCTACTTACTTCACAGTCTTAGATCTCAAAGATGCCTTCTTTTGCCTCCGAATTGCCGCAGAAAGTCAATGTATTTTCGCTTTCCAATGGGAGAACGCTGTAACGGGCTCAAAACGCCAAATGACTTGGACAAGACTGCCCCAAGGGTTTAAAAATTCACCTACCCTATTTGGTTCAGCCCTAAGTCAAGATCTACTGGATTTCGAGTCCATCCCAGGAGAGTGTGTATTGTTACAATATGTAGATGACTTGTTGATAGCAGCAGTTACAAAAGAAATCTGTCAGCAAGCAACGCACGATCTACTGCACATTCTCTGGAAGGCAGGATACAAGGTGTCTAGAAAGAAGGCTCAGTTGTGTTTGCCAACTGTCAAATATCTGGGATTCCATATCTCTGAAGGTCAAAGAATTATGGGGCCAGAGAGAAAAGAAGCTGTCTGCCAAATACCAATACCCAAGAATAGAAGACAAGTGCGAGAATTCTTGGGGGCAGCAGGCTTCTGTAGGATATGGATTCCCAGCTATGCGATACTGGCAAAACCTCTGTACGCAGCTATCAAAGGTACAGAGCACGACCCCTTCTTATGGACCCAAGAACAGCAAACGGCATTTGAAGATGTGAAGAAGGCTTTGATGAGTGCCCCAGCATTAGGTCTACCTGATCACACACGACCATTCTACCTGTATGTACACGAGCAAAGAAGAATGGCTGTGGGAGTATTGACACAGTACTTGGGATCATGGCAAAGACCTGTTGCCTACATGTCTAAGCAATTGGATGCAGTGGCCAGCGGACTTCCACCTTGTCTAAGAGCCGTAGCTGCAGCCGCCCTGCTAGTAGCTGAAGCCGATAAACTCACTCTGGGTCAAGAGCTTTATGTACGAGTCCCACATGCAGTACAGACGTTGTTGGATTACAAAGGAAATCATTGGTTTAGTAACAGCCGTATGACCAAGTATCAAGCAATGTTGTGTGAAAACCCAAGAGTGCATTTAGAGACTGTAAATACCTTAAATCCAGCTACCCTTTTGCCACAACCTACTGAAAGTCAACATGATTGTTTGGAAGTAATGGATGAAGTATTCTCAAGTAGACCAGATCTTCGTGATTTTCCCATCCAGAACCCCGATGTTCAATATTATACCGACGGCAGTAGTTATGTGAAAGAAGGGATCCGCTATGCAGGATATGCAGTAACAACAATAGACAAGGTGATAGAAGCTCGGCCACTGGCGAAAGGAACATCAGCACAAAAGGCAGAATTAATAGCACTAACACGAGCGTTACAATTGGCTGAAGGTTTAAGAGTAAACATCTATACGGACTCCAAATATGCGTTTTTAACCACTCATGCCCACGGAGCTTTGTATAAAGAAAGAGGACTACTGAATTCAGAAGGAAAAGAAATCAAATACGCAGCTGAAATCCTACAACTATTGGAAGCAGTGTGGGAGCCGAAAGAAGTCGGTATCATACATTGTCGAGCGCATCTGAGAGGAGATGGTGATGTAACCAAGGGAAATCGGATGGCAGATAGTGCAGCTAAGCGTGCTGCTGAATCAGGAAGACAGGAGTATGTGGGGCATATAGCTGCTCTTATACCAACTCCACTGTCCCAATGGACTCCAGTTTATACAGCTCAAGAAGAGGAGTGGTTAAAGACTGAACCAGGAAAGTATTTGGAGAACAAGTGGTATCAGCTAGAAGATGGAAGAATAGTCATACCAGCATCACTAGCGGTAGAAATTGTCCAAAATTATCATAACGGGACACATTCTGGGAGAGACAGTACTGAAGAATCTCTCAGAAAACATTTCTACATACCAAGATTGTCCAACTTGACTCAGGCCATTGTACGAAGATGTGTAACGTGTGCTAAAAATAATGCAAGACAAGGACCAGTAAAGCCACCAGGAGTCCAGTTTATGGGGGGACTCCCCATGTCCGATCTACAAATAGACTTTACAGTGATGCCTAAATCGGGTGGACATCGTTACCTGCTGGTAATTGTGTGCACCTATTCAGGCTGGGTAGAAGCATGTCCTACTCGTACAGAGAAAGCAGGAGAAGTTGTGAGATTCCTGCTACGAGAAATAATACCCCGATATGGACTACCCTGTTCTATAGGATCGGACAATGGTCCAGCTTTTGTTCATCAGTGCCTACAACAACTGACTCATATGCTTGGTATAAAGTGGAGGCTTCATACTGCATATAGACCCCAGAGCTCTGGTAAGGTAGAGAGAATGAATAGAACTATAAAGAACCAGTTGGCTAAAATGTGTCAGGAAACCCAACTTAAGTGGAACGTTCTCTTACCCATAGCTTTATTGCGAATCCGCAGTACCCCTACCAGAAGGATGGGCCTCTCTCCTTTTGAAATTATGTATGGGCGACCACCTCCCGTACTTGGTAACTTAAGGGGGGATTTGAGTCAGTTGGGAGAAGGAATTACCCGGCAGCAGGTTGTAGAGTTGGGTAAGACTATGGAGGAGGTACAGAAATGGGTACAAGATAGATTACCTGTGAATATTTATCCCCCTGTTCATAGTTATCATCCAGGAGATCAAGTGTGGATTAAAGAGTGGAATAATGTACCGTTAGGGCCCAAGTGGAGAGGTCCTTATGTTGTTCTTTTGTCTACCCCTACAGCGATAAAAGTAGCCGAAGTGACTCCGTGGATACATCACTCCAGGGTTAAACCAGCAGCAGTCGATTCTTGGCAAGTTACAGCAGATCCAGAGAATCCCTGCAAGATCCGGTTAAAACGCACTACTCAGTCGGAGTAACGAGGAACTATTGTGGATTACAAATTTTATTATTTTTGGGATTTGGTGCGTGAGTGAGAAGGCCATAATAAAGCCTGTCCGCTTACCAACACATAGTATATAAGCCAGGAAAGTCTCGAAGGGACACCTGTGAAGACGAGCAGAACTCCATTCCCTGCAGCCCTCACATCCTGGAAGCTGAGGCGCCTTCGCACGGACGAAGACTGAGGATGACGGCGAAAGATGTGCTTTTGATAGTGTTTATTTATATGTGTTTTTATATTCAGGAAGGTAGAGGTACCGACACTCCTAGCTGTGAGGTATGCATTAAGACTACGAGAACAGGTAACCATATTTCCCAAACCCTAATTTGGCATTCACAATACGAGTGTAAAGGAGATGTATCGAGATGTAGATACTTAAATATAGACTATAGTGTGTGCCATTTAGGAGTAGGAGAACCTAAGTGCTTCAGTCCGGAGTATCAACCTCGTACAATTTGGTTGACTCTCAGGAATGGAGATCCTCAGGGGACCCTAATTAATAAGACGGTGTTAGAATCCGTACATTCTTCGGGTGTTCTGCTATTTGATGCGTGTAAAGCGATATCGAGTGGTAGAAAGCCGTGGAATGTATGTGGGGATCTTAGATGGGAGAGGACGTATGGGTCTAATGATAAATATATTTGTCCCAGTAGTAAAAATAAATATGTAAGTCCTAGATGCCCAAATAAAGACTATAACTTTTGCCCATATTGGTCTTGTGTGGGGTGGGCGACTTGGGGACAGACAGTAGATAAAGACATGATAGTGACTAAGTTGCCGACTAGCCCATATTGTAAGTCTATGGAATGTAATCCCATCCATATACTTATAAATAACCCCGATAAGTTCTTAGACAAATATGGCAATTTATTTGGGTTTCAGATATACGGGACGGGTTTAGATCCTGGGACATTATTGTTTATAGGGATAGAGACTGATACGGTATCCTCCCAAACTCATCAAGTATACCATTCCTTTTATGAAGAGATGAGTATAGATAATAAGATCCCCCATAATGCTAAAAACCTGTTCATCGATTTAGCCGAAAGTATTGCCGGTAGTCTTAATGTTACCAACTGCTATGTGTGTGGAGGTACTAACATGGGAGACCAATGGCCTTGGGAAGCAAAGGAGGTAATGTCCGGTTCTGAGGCAGTTGACCAACTAATATCTACACAAGCCGATTATCATATGAGTGTTAGAGGTAAATCTGAGTGGAGATTAAAGACCTCCATCATAGGTTATGTTTGCATAGCAAGGAAAGGAATAATGTATAATACTTCTGTAGGAGAATTAACTTGTCTAGGGCAAAAAGCTTATGATGATGATACGAAGAATACAACTTGGTGGTCGGCTTCAAATGTCTCAGAACCATCTAACCCGTTTGCTAGATATGCCAATTTAAAGGATGTGTGGTTTGATTTATCCATCACATCTACCTGGAGAGCCCCAGCAAATTTGTACTGGATCTGTGGTAAGAAAGCCTATTCGGAGTTGCCACAGGACTGGGAAGGGGCATGTGTGTTGGGTATGCTCAAACCATCCTTCTTCTTGTTACCGATTGAAACAGGTGAGACTTTAGGTGTTAAAGTGTATGATGTGAATCATAGGAAGAAAAGGGGACCCATAGAGATAGGCACCTGGGAAGATAATGAATGGCCTCCCCAGCGTATCATAGATTATTATGGGCCAGCCACGTGGGCTGAGGATGGTACCTTTGGTTACAGAACCCCTATTTATATGCTCAACCGTATTATAAGATTACAGGCGGTGGTTGAGATTATTACTAACGAAACATCACAAGCGCTCAATCTTCTAGCGAAGCATAACACCAGGATGAGGACAGCAGTCTACCAAAATAGGTTAGCCTTGGATTACCTTTTGGCAGTAGAGGGAGGTGTATGTGGGAAGTTTAACCTGAGCAATTGCTGTCTTCAAATAGATGACGAAGGGCAAGCAATAGCTGAGCTTACTAGCCATATGGTTAAACTAGCGCATGTGCCTACTCAGGTATGGAAAGGGTATAATCCAAGTAGTTGGTTTGGTAGCTGGTATGAGTGGTTTGGAGGGCTTAAGGCAGTGGTAGGTGGAGTCCTACTGATTTTAATGTTGTGTCTAGTCTTGCCGTGTCTTATACCCCTAGTAGTTAGGTCTGTGCAAAGCCTGATAGGAAATATAGCAGAGAGGAAGGCTGCTGCACAGATAATGGCGATTTATAAGTATAAGGCTTTAGATCAGGGAGAACCAATGCAGGAAGATGAGTGTTAAAAGATTCACATCATAAGATAAGTCTGGTCTGGTTCAAAGTAACTTGCGGTGTAAGCAAACCAAGGTTAAGTGATGCCTCAAGTAATTGTGAAATATCAAGAGGCATCAAAGGGGGGAATGTGGTGGAATCTCGGTAAAAATAAATTTAGTAGGCCGAGATTACCACGTGGCATGTGTACGTGCATATGCTGACGTATCGATCAGTTGGTTGCACGAGGCAAGATACGATCAGTAGTGTACGGAGCATGTGCAAGAATACAGGATGTAGTATTCCCCCTCCTCCATTGTGCTGGACAAGCCATGCGGTCAAACAGGAAGTTAATTCTTATTTGTGTTGATTGGTTAAGAGAATGTGCGGGTGGAGCTTAATATGGGAGGAGTTATGTGCCTATATAAGGAGCCTGCACTATTGTCCGGGGCTCAGAACTTGCTGTATTTTGGTGACGTTAGTCCCTCTGAGTCCCGATCGGTGATCCAATAAAGAATCTCTTCCTTCCTGAAGAAACCTGTGTCCATCTCTCTGTGCTTGGCTTCCGTCAGTTTCTCCGGTATCAATAGTGGTCCTTTTATTCTGAAATTATATCTCTCCCACCCACGCCCCTGTCTCTCCTTTAGGATATAGTATAATTCTAGAGGTACATACCTTTATTGCAGCCTGAGATCCATAATTATCCCAGCTCTGCGGTTGGGATAGATGGAATAAAATCTAATGGAATATTTAATTAAATTGTTATTTGAATAAACTAAACTTACTGGACAGACATTATAGCTTTCTAATTCAACCTGAATTATTATATACAAGTGACATTTTCTGATTGCTTTGTGTATGGGGGAATTTATGTGCTTATCGGTTGTGGGAATAACTCGTCCTAGTCCGAGAATATAGTTACCAGTTATAAAATTATATCTCTCTCCCACCTACGCCCCTGTCTCTCCTTTAGGGTATAGTATAATTCTAGAGGTACATACCTTTATTGCAGCTTGAAATCCAGAATTATTTCAGCTCTGGAGTTGGGATTTATGGAACTCTCCTGCAGCCACAAGAATAAAATGGAATGAAATATTTAATTAAATGATTATTTGAATAAACTAATCTGAGTGGACAGACATTATAGCTTTCTAATTTAACCTGAATCATATTTTTATATAAAAGTAACATTTTATTATTGCTTTGTGTATGGGTGAATTTATGTTCTTATCAGTTTTGAGAATAACGCGTCCTAGTCCGAGACTCTAGTTATTAATTATGAAATTATATCTCTCCCACCCCCTGTCTCTCCTTTAGGATATAGTATAATTCTAGAGGTACATACCTTTATTGCAGCTTGAAATCCAGAATTATTTCAGCTCTGCGGTTGGGATTTATGGAACTCTCCTGCAGCCACGAGAATGAAATGGAATGCAATATTTAATTAAATGATTATTTGAATAAACTAAACTGAGTGGACAGACATTATGGCTTTCTAATTTAATCTGAATCCTATAATTATATAAAAGTTACATTTTCTGATTGCTTTGAGATGGGGAAATTAATGTTCTTTTCGGTTTTAGTAATAATGCGTTCTAGTCTGAGACTTTAGTTATTAAAGGACCACTATAGTCACCCAGACCACTTCAGCTCAATGTAGTGGTCTGGGTGCCAGGTTCCCCAGGTTTTAACCCTGCAACTGTAAACATAGCAGTTTCAGAGAAACTGCTATGTTTACATTGCAGGGTTAATCCAGCCTCTAGTGGCTCTCTTCCTGACAGCTGCTAAGGCGCTTCTGCAACGCTTAATGCTAAAATCGCATTGAGCACGCAGAACGTCCAAAGGAAAGCATTGAGAAATGCTTTCCTATTGGTGGTTTGAATGCGTGCGCGGCTCAGCCCGCGCATGCGCATTCGGCTCCACTCGGGAGCTGATTTCGGAGGAGGAGGAGAGGTCACCAACGCAGAGAGAGTCCGGCGCTGGATTAAGGTAAGTGGCAGAAGGGATTTTATTCCCTTCAGCCCAACGGGAGAGGGGCGCTGAGGGTGGGGGGGGGGTGGACCTAAGAATTATATAGTGTCAGGAAAACAAGTTTGTTTTCCTGACACTATAGTGGTCCTTTAATTCTGAAATTATATCTCTCTCCCACCCACGCCCCTGTCTATCCTTTAGGGTCATTCGGCTCCACTCGGGAGCTGACGTCGTGGGCAGGGACGTATTAGCCGCGAGGCAAACAAGGCATTTTCCTTGGGTGGCAAATTCAAGGGGGCGGCAAAAAACTCCACCCCCAAATGCCCAGGCAAATACCTTGTTAGCCTGACGGCTAACAAACAGTCCAGGCAGGCGGGTGGCTAACTCAGAATCCTTGCGGGCGCGATGGCGATGGAGCACTGATTAGTGAGCTCTCTGCTCAGTTCCCTCGCGCGCCGCAGAGTGATGCCGGGAGCTGCAATATGATGTCATGTGTGTGTCTGGCTGTCTGTGTATCTGAGTGATTGTGTATGTATGTCTGTCAGTGTGTGTACGTAAGTGTGTATGTCTGTCAGTGTGTATGTGAGTGATTGTGTTTGTCTGGCTGTCAGTGTGTGTATGTCTGTCAGTGTGTATGTCTGTCAGTGTGTATCTGAGTGATTGTGTGTCTGGCTGTCAGTGTGTGTATGTCAGTGTGTATGTCTGGCTGTCAGTGTGTGTCTGTGAGTGAATGTGTTTGTGTGGGTCAGTGAGTGAGTATGTGTCGGTCAGTGAGTGCGTGCGTCTGTCAGTGAGTGCGTGCGTCTGTCAGTGTGTGTGCGTCTGTCAGTGTGTGTCCAAGTAATAGTGTGTGTGTGTATGTCATTGTATGTCAGTTTATATGAGAGTGTGTGTCTGTCAATGGGTGTATGCGTCTGTCAGTGAGTGAGCGTCTGTCAAAGTGCGGCCTTGACAGGAAGGGGTGGGGAAATTTAAATTTGGGAGGGAGTGCCCAAGCACCGTCCTGCCTAGGGCAGCCCAAATCCTAAATACACCACTGGTCGAAGGGGGAGAAGAGGTCACCAGCGCCGAGTGGAGCGCCGATAAAGGTAAGTGGCTGAATGGATTTTAACCCCTTCAGCCCAGCGGGAGGGGGGGCCCTGAGACTGACACTATAGTGGTGCTTTAATTATGAAATTATATCTCTCTCCAACCCATGCCCCTGTCTCTCCTTTAGGGTATAGTATAATTCTAGAGGTACATACCTTTATTGCAGCTTGAAATCCATAATTATTTCAGCTCTGGATTTGGGATAGATGGATATCTCCTGCAGCCACGAAAATGAAATGGAATGAAATATTTAATTAAATGATTATTTGAATAAACTGAACTGAGTGGACAGACATTATAGCTTTCTAATTTAATCTGAATCATATTTTTATATAAAAGTAACATTTTATTATTGCTTTGTGTATGGGGGGATTTTTGTTCTTATCAGTTTTGAGAATAACACGTCCTACTCCGAGACTCTAGTTATTAATTATGAAATTATATCTCTCTCCCACCCACGCCCATGTCTCTCGTTTAGGGTATAGTATAATTCTAGAGGTACATACCTTTATTGCAACTTGAAATCCATACTAATTTCCACTCTGCGGTTGGGATTTAAGGAACTCTCCTGCAGCCACGAGAATGAAATGGAATGCAATATTTAATTAAATGATTATTTGAATAAACTAAATTGAGTGGACAGACATTATGGCTTTCTAACTTAATCTGAATCCTATAATTATATACAAGTGACATTTTCTGATTACTTTGTGTATGGGGAAATTAATGTTCTTTTCGGTTTTAGTAATAATGCGTTCTAGTCTGAGACTTTAGTTATTAAAGGACCACTATAGTCACCCAGAATACTTGAGCTCAATGAAGTGGTATGGGTGCCAGGTCCCCCAGGTTTTAACCCTGCAGCTGTAAACATAGTTTCAGAGAAACTGCTATGTTTACATTGCAGGGTTAATCCAGCCTCTAGTGACTGTCTTCCTGACAGCTGCTAAGGCGCTTCTGCGACGCTTAATGCTAAAATCGCGTTGAGCACGCAGAACGTACATAGGAAAGCATTAAGAAATGCTTTCCTATGGGCGGTTTCAATGCATGCGTGGCTCAGCCCGCGCATGCGCATTCGGCTCCACTCGGGAGCTGATTTCGGAGGAGGAGGAGAGGTCACCAACGCAGAGAGAGTCCGGCGCTGGATTAAGGTAAGTGGCAGAAGGGATTTTATTCCCTTCAGCCCAACGGGAGAGGGGCGCTGAGGGTGGGGGGGGGGGTGGACCTAAGAATTATATAGTGTCAGGAAAACAAGTTTGTTTTCCTGACACTATAGTGGTCCTTTAATTCTGAAATTATATCTCTCTCCCACCCACGCCCCTGTCTATCCTTTAGGGTATAGTACAATTCTAGAGGTACATACCTTTATTGCAGCTTGAAATCCAGAATTATTTCAGCTCTGGAGTTGGGATAGATGGAACTCTCCTGCAGCCACAAGAATAAAATGGAATGAAATCATAGGTGTGCGCAGCCTATTGCATTAGGGTGTGCACCCTAAAGCACAAACACACGCTGCATGTATGTATGTATGTATGTATATATATATATATATATATATATATATATATATACATACACACACACACATACACTGCTGTTTGTGTGTGTGCTGGTAGTGTGCTATGTGGGTGAGGGTGTTGTTAGTGTGCTGTGTGCGAGGCACTGGTGTTTGTGTATGTGTGTTAGGGTCCTGTTAGTGTGCTGTGTGAGGGTTCTGTGTGTGTGATGTGTGTGTGTGTGTGTGTGTGTGTGAGGGTGCTGTGTGTGTGAGGGTGCTGTTTGTGTTGTGTATTCGTGAGTGTGCTTTTTGTGTGAGGGTGCTGTTAGTGTGCTGTGTGTGAGGGTGTTGTGTGTTTGTAAGGGTGCTGTGTGTGTGTTTATGAGGGTTCTGTGTGTGTGTGTGTGAGGGTGCTGTACGTGTGCTGTGTTTGTGGTGCATGTGTGAGAGGTTGCTGTATGTGTGCTATGTGTGTGGGTGCTGTTTGTGTGCTGTGTGTGAGGGTGCTTTATGTGTTTGTGTGCTGTATGTTTGGAGGGATTGTGAATGTGGAGGCAGATTAGTAAATATCCCCCCTCCCTTCTTACCATATGTAGGGAGGGGAGATCCTTGCTGCCATGTGCCATGCCTGGTGGTCCAGTGGAGAGTGAACTCTAGCCTGCGGGGCTAGAGTTAACTTTCGTGAGATCTGAGCGTTGCCACGGCAACGCTCAGATCTCGCGAGAGGAACCTGGCAGAGCTTCTGTCTAGAGTTCCCCGGGTCCTCTCCTGCCTCCCTCCATGCTGCTTTGGGCCGGTGAGGTAGATCTTTGATCTCCCCGCCGGCCCATGGAGGCTTAGGGGCAGAGCCGGCACTCAAATAGCTCCGGCTCTGCATGAGCCGACAGGGGAGATCCGGAGATCTCATCTGCCAGCAGCGGTCAAGTGCTGGGGAATAAAGTGTAAGAACTCTCCCAAGATTCCCACCCCCCCCCCAAAAAAATACACTCGTGTATATATACGTGCACACACACACTGACACACACATATATATATATATATATATGCGTACACACACATACACTCACAGACACACACACTCACAGACACACACATACTCTGACACACACACACTTACAGACAGACCCACATACACACATACATTCACAGACACACACACGTACACTCACAGACACACACACATACACTCACAGACACACACATACTCTAACACACACACTAACACACACACTTACAGACACACACACACTCACACATACATTCACAGACACATATACACACACACACTCAAATACTCAGACACACACACACACACACAGAAATACTCAGACACACACACAGACACTCACAAATTATTTTTTTTCAATTAGAAATTGTCCACCCAGCCTCCCTACTTGGAGAGCTTGGCGTGGACATGTCCCTGGGGTCCAGTGGGTCGGGGGCCGGTCTCCATCTCAGCCGCGGCGAGGGAGCTGTGTGCTCTCTGCTCCCTCTCGCCGAGCGGGCTGTCTGCTGTAGCTGGGAGACGGAATATGACGTCATATTCCGGCTCCCAGCATCAGCAAACGGCGCGCGCCGAGAGGGAGCAGAGAGCACACAGCTCCCTCACCGCAGCTGAGATGGAGACCGGCAAGGGGGTTGGGGGGGGGATCCATTACTTCTTGCCCCCCCCCCCAGCCATGGCAGGGGGAACTCGGGGGGAACTCGGAGGGCATTTGGGGACGGCAGAGTGCCTGCAGGAACAGTGGGAACATTGTTCCCACGCGTTCCTGCAGGACTCACAGGCGTGCCGCGGGGATTAGGGTGTGCCCATGCACACCCAGCACACCCCGTGTGCACGCCTATGAATGAAATATTTAATTAAATGATTATTTGAATAAACTAAACTGAGTGGACAGACATTATAGCTTTCTAATTTAACCTGAATCCTATTTTTATATAAAAGTAACATTTTATTATTGCTTTGTGTATGGGGGAATTTATGTTCTTATCAGTTTTGAGAATAACGCGTCCTAGTCCGAGACTCTAGTTATTAATTATGAAATTATATCTCTCCCACCCCCCCGTCTCTCCTTTAGGTATAGTCTAATTCTAGAGGTACATACCTTTATTGCAGCTTGAAATCCAGAATTATTTCAGCTCTGCGGTTGGGATAGATGGAACTCTCCTGCAGCCACGAGAATGAAATGGAATGCAATATTTAATTAAATGATTATTTGAATAAACTAAACTGAGTGGACAGACATTATGGCTTTCTAACTTAATCTGAATCCTAATTATATAAAAGTGACATTTTCTGATTGCTTTGTGTATGGGGAAATGAATGTTCTTTTCGGTTTTAGTAATAATGCGTTCTGTCTGAGACTTTAGTTATTAAAGGACCACTATAGTCACCCAGACCACTTCAGCTCAGAGAAACTGCTATGTTTACATTGCAGGGTTAATCCAGCCTCTAGTGGCTCTCTTCCTGACAGCTGCTAAGGCGCTTCTGCAACGCTGAAAGCTAAAATCGCATTGAGCACGCAGAACGTCCATAGTAAAGCATTGAGAAATGCTTTCCTATGGGTAGTTTGAATGCGTGCGCGGTTCAGCCCGGGCATGCGCATTCGGCTCCACTCGGGAGCTGACGTCGTTGGCAGGGACGTATTAGCCGCGAGGCAAACAATGCATTTTGCTTGGGTGGCAATTTCAAGGGGGCGGCAAAAAACTCCGCCCCCAAATATCCAGGCAAATACCTTGTTAGCCTGGCGGCTAACAAACAATCCTGGCACGCAGGCAGCTAACTAAGAATTCTTGCGGGTGGCGCTGGTGATGGAGCACTGATTAGTGAGCTCTCTGCTCAGCTCCCTCGCGCGCCGCAAAGTGATGCCGGGAGCTGGAATATGATGTCATATGGGTGTCTGGCTGTCTGTGTATCTGAGTGATTGTGTATGTATGTCTGTCAGTGTATATCTGAGTAAGTGTGGCGTGTCTGGCTGTCAGTGTGTGTATGTCTATCAGTTTGTATGTGAGTGATTGTGTATGTATGTCTGTCAGTGTGTATCTGAGTGATTGTGTTTGTCTGGCTGTCAGTGTGTGTATGTCTGTCAGTGTGTATGTCTGTCAGTGTGTATCTGAGTGATTGTGTGTCTGGCTGTCAGTATGTGTATGCCAGTGTGTATGTCTGGCTGTCAGTGTGTGTCTGTGAGTGAATGTGTTTTGTGGGTCAGTGAGTGAGTATGTGTCGGTCAGTGAGTGCGTGCGTCTGTCAGTGTGTGCGTCTGTCAGTGTGTTTCCAAGTAATAGTGTGTGTATGTCATTGTATGTCAGTTTATATGAGAGCATGTGTCTGTCAATGAATGTATGTGTCTGTCAGTGAGTGTGCGTCTTTCAGTGAGTGAGCGTCTGTCAAAGTGCGGCCTTGACAGGAAGGGGTGGGGAAATTTAAATTGGGGGGGTGCCCAAGCACCGTCCTGCCTAGGGCAGCCCAAATCCTAAATACACCACTGGTCGCAGAGGGAGAAGAGGTCACCAGCGCCGAGGGAGCCCGGCGCTGGATAAAGGTAAGTGGCTGAATGGATTTTAACCCTTTCAGCCCAGCGGGAGGGGGGCCCTGAGACTGACACTATAGTGGTCCTTTAATTATGAAATTATATCTCTCTCCAACCCACGCCCCTGTCTCTCCTTTAGGGTATAGTATAATTCTAGAGGTACATACCTTTATTGCAGCTTGAAATCCATAATTATTTCCACTCTGCAGTTGAAATAGGTTAAAATCTCCTCCAGCCATATCGGTATGAACTGAGAATGGAACACAATCTGATATTTAATGGTTAGGATTATTTGAATAAACTAAACTAAGTGGACAAACACTATACCGTTTAACATGTAATATATTAACCTATATAAAATCATGATGGATTTATTTATTTCAATAACTCTCTCTATTTCCTCTGGAAGGTAAATAGTGTATAGGAATAATTCTAGAAGGTACCTTACCTTTTTTGCAGGTTGAAGTCAGATCCAGCAGCCATTTTGCTGAACTTCATTTACATTATAACTACTGCCCTGCACATGGGACAGGTGCAATGTCCCTGCAGCCACATCTGAATGCACTCAATATGAAATTTGTGACCACAGTGCAACAGCATGATTTCCTCTCCAGGGTCAAACGCACTCAAGCAAATGCTGCATTCATCCTGGTCCTCATCTCCCTGGGCTTCCTGTGGAATATGTTGAGGAGGGTCCTCATTTTGTTGAATACGTTGGGGAGGGTCCTCATTTTGAGCAAGAGGAGGCTCATTGTTATCCACATCTTGAGCAATAACAGGTTGAGAAGGTTCTTGAACAGGCACAGGCTGGCGATTTTCTTCATTATTCTCAGCCGGCTGGTTTCCTATATTGTCCTGTACACCAGCAATATAATTGATAGGAGGAGGTGGCACATCATCACGATTTAAGGGAGATCTGCTTCTCCCTGGTCTTTGCCTATCTTCTCCTTCACTTTCCGATCTGTCTCTGCGCCTGCGAGTCCTTAAATACCATCTTCTTGCTCTGTCTGTTACTCTTTCAGTTCCCTGTGTTGGGGAATTTTCTTGCCTTTCTCTGCGTTCCCGTCCTATTCCCTGACTTTGTCTGTTATTTCTGGTGGGGCGTCTTTCCGGAACATGAGGACTCCGGCTTCTCCGACCCCTCCTTGTTTCTTGCCTTGCCAATGGCGTTCGAGATCTGTTTGTTCTTTGATTAGCTTGCCTTCCCCGAGACCCTAATGAAAAAAGTATAATCAAAGAGTTACTGCCAAACCATGACCCCCCCCCCCCCACCACCACCACCACCAAGTGTTTGGAAGTGTTCATGGTGCAAGGAGTATGTATGTGCAGTGTTTCAGTGTGAAATGTCGCTCATATTGAGATACTTGATAACATTTACAGGTATAAGTCCACCTGCACCAGCAACATTAGCCAGCAAGAACAGGTGGTTGCTAATATTAAAACTGTGCTTAAATAATGTTTGTTGCCAGCATGCTGGAGAAGGGATACTCGGTTTGTGTAAGAATAGTGCAAATGGGTAGCTATCACTTACTTGATCGGGAAGATGCTTCTTCCTGTCTATTACGGACTCTTTGGCTTCTCCTCCTTTGCCCACCGTCCATAATCAGTCAATAAATCAATAAATGTTCACTTCAGTTAGTTGCAGTGACAAGCACAGGTCACTATTGCAAGCCTATCTGAGCTCTGTGCAGATGGTAACATGCATGGGGTTTGTATAGGTAACAATGATGATGTCACTGTCTGACATCACAGTGAGATATGTCAGGCTATTACACTGTGTGTCTGAATATGGCAGGCAGCTCTTGAAAATGGAAATAAGAAGTCATAATTTTATAATATTTTTAACAGCTGGACAATATTATTAAAAAAATTATGACTTCTTTTCTCAATTATAGAGTTTTATTTCACAAAACTGTGAATTTGATCAATATTACACATTAGACCACAATAGCCAAATTGGAGAAAATCTCAAATTCATGGCTTCATGTTGGCTAATTTGGCTTAGCATTTTTTCATGCTAAACTGTCCTTTAGTCTAGAGAATAACCCTGGATGTTTACATTTTTAGACTACTATCTGACATTACCTGTGATAATAGCAAGATACGTTTACTAAAACGTATGAAAATGGTTCACTGAGTGCTTTGTGATATCCTTCGACATTTTAAAAGGGAAGGGATGTGTCAGCAAGGGTTACTCCAAATATTAAAATATGTTATAGGTGGTGGTAAATAATAAGACCTACAAAATATAACTGAAATTCTCAATGGTTAACTTAAAATTAACCCTTAAACGGACACTCCACTGCCCAAATGTAAAATAAAACACATGAGACGTTTTAGCAAGATAAGTGATTTAGGGGTCTAGAGTGTCCCATTAATGCAGTGGTTTCCAAACCAGTCCTCGTGGCATGTCTACCAATCCGAGATTTAGGCGTTACACAGTTGTGTCTAAGGTGTTTTAGAAAGAAATTAAAAACCACCTTGACACAACTGGATAATCCCTAAATCTTGGACTGGTAGGCGTGCCTTGAAACAGTCTTGGAAACCACTGCTTTAACGCCTACTGACCATTTTTCACTCTTTTATGTGAGTAAAAGATTCTATGGCTCAAAACAGTCAATCCTATGGACCTACAATGTGCTGATGACTTGAAAACAGGACATGTTATGACATTTGATCTTAAAGCCTCAGATTTTGGTTATAGCACAGCACTTTAGATTATGGCTATTCATATCATACAAGATCAAGCACACTCACTCATTCACTAAACAGCAATTTCAAAGCTCACAGAATGTAATATATTTTTTTTAACCTAGGCAAAAAACAATGGGGGTTTAGTTACAGTATATGATCACACATTGAACAACGCCAATGTAGCCCATTTTGGCAGAACCTACTCTACCTCTTCTGGGACTGGAATGATCTCAGGTCCTACTACATTCTTATTAAAGAAAAGCAGTGAATCAAATGCTGGCAAAGTGAAGACTTTAAATAATTTCATGAGGAAGTGCTTTTAATAGTTGTCTGACTAACAATCCCCAGAGACATTCTGTCTAACAAATTTAAAAACTGAAATTTCTCACAAACGGCAATGTTTACACTGGTCAGACTACAGGGCAGGGTCTATGTACTAGAATCCGTACACTAGGATGTAGTGGTTTTGATTCTTAGAAAGTGCCTTTAAGTGTGAGATGCTACAGGAAATGCATGTGGTGGAGGGATCTTTCTGCTGTGACCAGAAAAAGGGAACAGTTTATAAATGAAAAAAGATGCATGCTTTGCCATTTTGTTAGTCATTAATAGTGATGTACCGAACTGTTCGCCGGCGAATAGTTCCTGGCGAACATAGCGTGTTCGCGTTCGCCGCTGCGGGCGAACACATGGGCGGTTCGATCCGCCCCCTATTCGTCATCATTGAGCAAACTTTGACCCTGTGCCTCACGGTCAGCAGACACAGTCCAGCAAATCAGCAGCAGACCCTCCCTTCCACACCCTTTCACCTCCCTCCCAGCATCCATTTTAGATTCATTCTGAAGCTGCATGCTTAGTGAGAGGAGGGAAAGTGTAGCTGCTGCTGATTAGATAGGGAAATTGATAGCTAGGCTAGGGTATTCTGTGTCCACTACAGTCCTGTGTAATCTAATTGCAGTTGCCTGCCTGCCAGCGTGTGTGTCAGGCTCACAGCGTATACTGTGCTAACTTGCCCAGTGCCACCACTCATATCTGGTGTCACAATAGCTTGCATTTAAAAAAAAAGAAAAAAAATTTTGACAGTAATATAATAGCAGTCAGTTTTCTTCACACGTGTGCGTTTCAGGGCCTGCCAGGGCACAGTGTCACACCAGTGCAACTCATATCTGGTGTAACAGTAGTGTACATTAAAAAAAAATAGAAATTTGACTGTGAAATAATAGCAGTCAGTTTCCTTTACATGTGTGCGTTTCAGGGCCTGCCAGGGCACAGTGTCACACCAGTGCAACTCATATCTGGTGTAATAGTAGTGTACATTTAAAAAAAAAAAAACCTAGAAATTTGACTGTGAAATAATAGCAGTCAGTTTCCTTCACACGTGTGCTTTTCAGGGCCTGCCAGGGCACAGTGTCACACCAGTGCAACTCATATCTGGTGTAACAGTAGTGTACATTAAAAAAAAAAAAAAAACTAGAAATTTGACTGTGAAATAATAGCAGTCAGTTTCCTTCACGCGTGTGCGTTTCAGGGCCTCCAGGGAACAGTGTCACACCAGTGCAACTCATATCTGGTGTAACAGCAGTGGCGTCACTAGTGGGGGGGCAGAGGGGGCCATGCCCCCCCTACATTACGCAGTGCCCCCCCTTGTGCCCCCCCAATTCAAATTAAAGTCGGGAGCTCTGCGTCTCCCTTCTCACGCTGCAGCAGCACTGTAACTGGTGGACTTTTCCTGCCTGCGGCCAGAGGGGGCGCTGTGTGCTGGGAGGACTTCCTCCAGGATCACAGAGAGCAGCGCAGGGGAGAGACGAGATAGAAGATCTGCACAGAGGCATCCAGGCAGCTGCTGGTAAGTGTTACTCAGACTGTGGGGTGGGGAGTGGGTCAGTCTGTGTGTGTATTGATCAGTCTGTGTGTATGGATCAGTCTATGTGTGTATGGATCAGTCTGTGTGTGTATGGATCAGTCTGTGTATGTATGGATCAGTCTGTCTATGTATGGATCAGTCTGTGTGTGCATGGATCAGTCTGTATGTATGGGTCAGTCTGTGTATGTATGGGTCAGTCTGTGTATGTATGGGTCAGTCTGTGTATGTATGGGTCAGTCTGTGTATGTATGGATCAGTCTGTGTATGTATGGGTCAGTCTGTGTGTGTATAGATTAGTCTGTGTATGTATGGGTCAGTCTGTGTGTAGGGGGGTTAGTATGTGTGTGTATAGGTCAGTCTGTGTGTAGGGGGGTCAGTCTGTGTATGTATGGATCAGTCAGTGTGTATGGATCAGTCTGTGTGTAGGGGGGGTCAGTCTGTGTGTGTATGGATCAGTCTGTGTATGTATGGGTCAGTCTGTGTGTAGGGGGGTTAGTCTGTGTGTGTATGGATAAGTCTGTGTATGTATGGGTCAGTCTGTGTGTAGGGGGGTCAGTCTGTGTGTACAGGGGTAATCCTGTCAGTATATGGGTCAGTCAGTTAGTGTATGTGTGGCGGGGGGGGGGGGGGGTAAGTCTGTGTGTAGGGGGGGTCAGTCTGTGTGTGTATGGATCAGTCTGTGTATGTATGGGTCAGTCTGTGTGTAGGGGGGTCAGTCTGTGTGTGTATGGATCAGTCTGTGTATGTATGGGTCAGTCTGTGTGTAGGGGGGTCAGTCTGTGTGTAGGGGGGGTCATACTGTGAGTGTATGGGTTAGTCAGTTAGTGTATGTGTGTGGGGGTAAGTCTGTGTGTAGGGGGGTCAGTCTGTGTGTGGGGGAGCCAGTCTGTGAGTGTATGGATCAGCCAGTGAGTGTATGGGTGTGGGGGGGGGGGGGGGGGGGTGGGGAGGTCAGTCTGTGTATGTATGGGTCAGTCTGTATATGGGTGTGGGGCATCAGTCTGTGTATGTATGGGTTAGTCTGTGTAAGGGAACAGTCTGTGTGTGGGCGGCAGAGTGTGTGTGTATGGGTATGTCTGTGTATGGGTATGTCTGTGTATGGGTCTGTCTGTGTATGTGTATGGGTCAGTCTGTGGGTTTGTATGGGTCAGTCTCTGTAAGTGCTTGAGCTCCAAGAGACAGAACTCTCATCTCGTGACCCCCCCTGTACCCGATGGATAGGCAGCCTTCTCAACCACCATGGATCTGATTGTGACACTCCTCCCTGCAAGGTAAGATGAGGGAAAGGGGAATACAGTATTCTTTTTTTTTTTTTTTTGTAAACAACTATTAAAGTAAAAATTGTAAAGCTGTTCACTGTCCCACTCTCTACACCCACCAACACAGAGTACACCTTTGCATACACACACAGTGCACACCTCACACATCATCTCTTCACCCAAATACCTTTAGCCCCACAAATACATGCATACATACATACATACATGCTTTACCCCATTACACACCATATCTCATATATATATATATATATATTAATTAAAGGACCACTATAGGCACCCAGACAACGTCACCACTTCATCTCGATGAAGTGGTCTGGGTGCCAGGCCACTCTAGTGTTAACCCTGCAGCTGTAAACATAGCAGTTTCAGAGAAACTGCTATGTTTACACTAGGGTTAATCCAGCCTCTAGTGGCTGTCTCACAGACAGTCGCTAGAGGCGCTTCCGCGCTTCTCACTGTGAAAATCACAGTGAGAAGACGCTGACATCCATAGGAAAGCATTGAGAAATGCTTTCCTATGGGCGGTTTGAATGTGCGCGCGGGTCTTGCCCCGCATGCGCATTTGGCGCTGACATGGGCAGAAGGAGGAGAGTTCCCAGCGCCGAGGGAGCCCGGCGCTGGAGAAAGGTAAGTGTTTCTAACCCCTTCAGCCCAACGGGATTTGAACCCTGAGGGTGGGGGGAACCTAAAGACACTATAGTGCCAGGAAAACGAGTTTGTTTTCCTGGCACTATAGTGGTCCTTTAACCCCTTAAGGACACATGACATGTCTGACACGTCATAATTCCCTTTTATTCCAGAAGTTTGGTCCTTAAGGGGTTAAATATATATATATAATAACAACAACTACAACAACTCCTTAATAAGCACACAGTGCAACCCCAATACACATATAATGCACACATGCACACACTTTACAGGCCCTTCCAGCACACACACACACACACACACATATTTTCTCACACAATCACAATTTAATATTTTTGTTTCAATTTAAATCCACCCAGCCTTTGGGAGAGCTAAGTGGATCTTTCCCTGGCGTCCAGTGTGTCTACTCCCAGTCTTCCTGCAGTTTCTCTCTGCTCCTCTGCGCGCTCTCTGAAGTGATGCTGGGGGCGGAGTGACGCCATGTTACTAAACAGCGCACAAGGGAGCAGAGAGGAACTTCAGGAAGGTTACTGCTCCCTCACGCTGTGGGGATATTTATGGGATAATAATTGTAAACAGAGAGAATTGCCCACGATTTCAATTCTCAGATCCCTAAGAACGTTTATCGTTATAAGTGAAAATGTAAAACCATATACCGGTAATTAAAAATCACAAATTGTTATAAAAATAGATATTTATTTCTTAACAATTTAAATAATAATGATGAGTAACATGCATGATAATAATCAATGGAATTCGAGTATAACATGAATATGTAATACTGATACCGGAGAAACTGATGGAAGCAAAGCACAGAGAGATGGACACAGGTTTCTTCAGGAAGGAAGAGATTCTTTATTGGATCACCGATCGGGACTCAGAGGGACTAACGTCACCAAAATACAGCAAGTTCTGAGCCCCGGACAATAGTGCAGGCTCCTTATATAGGCACATAACTCCTCCCATATTAAGCTCCACCCGCACATTCTCTTGACCAATCAATACAAATAAGAATTAACTTCCTGCTTGACCGCATGGCCTGTCCAGCACAATGGAGGAGGGGAATACTACATCCTGTATTCTTGCACATGCTCCGTACACTACTGATCGTATCTTGCCTCGTGCAACCGACTGATCGATACGTCAGCATATGCACGTACACATGCCACGTGGTAATCTCGGCCTACTAAATTTATTTTTACTGAGATTCCACCACATTCCCCCCTTTGATGCCTCTTGATATTTCACAATTACTTGAGGCATCACTTAACCTTAGTTTGCATACACCGCAGGTTACCTTGAACCAGACCAGACTTATCTTATGATGTGAATCTTCAACACTCATCTTCCTGCATTGGTTCTCCCTGATCTAGAGCCTTATATTTATAAATTGCCATTATCTGTGCAGCAGCCTTCCTTTTTGCTATATTTTCTATCAGGCTTTGCACAGACCTAACTACTAAGGGTATAAGACACGGCAGGAGTAGACACAACATTAAAATCAGTAGGACTCCACCTACCACTGCCTTAAGCCCTCCAAACCACTCATACCAGCTACCAAACCAACTACTTGGATTGTACCCTTTCCATACCTGAGTAGGCACATGCGCTAGTTTAACCATATGGCTAGTAAGCTCAGCTATTGCTTGCCCTTCGTCATCTATTTGAAGACAGCAATTGCTCAGGTTAAACTTCCCACATACACCTCCCTCTACTGCCAAAAGGTAATCCAAGGCTAATCTATTTTGGTAGACTGCTGTCCTTATCCTGGTATTATGCTTCGCTAGAAGATTGAGCGCTTGTGATGTCTCGTTAGTAATGATCTCAACCACCGCCTGTAATCGTATAATACGGTTGAGCATATAAATAGGGGTTCTATAACCAAAGGTACCATCTTCTGCCCACGTGGCTGGCCCATAATAATCTATAATACGCTGGGGAGGCCATTCATTATCTTCCCAGGCGCCTATTTCTATGGGTCCCCTTTTCTTCCTATGATTCACATCATACACTTTAACACCTAAAGTCTCACCTGTTTCAATAGGTAACAAGAAGAAGGATAGTTTGAGCATACCCAACACACATGCCCCTTCCCAGTCCTGTGGCAACTCCGAATAGGCTTTCTTACCACAGATCCAGTACAAATTTGCTGGGGCTCTCCAGGTAGATGTGATGGATAGGTCAAACCACACATCCTTTAAATTGGCGTATCTAGCATACGGGTTAGATGGTTCTGAGACATTTGAAGCCGACCACCAAGTTGTATTCTTTGTATCATCATCATAAGCTTTTTGCCCTAGACAAGTTAATTCTCCTACAGAAGTATTATACATCATTCCTTTCCTTGCTATGCAAACATAACCTATGATGGAGGTCTTTAATCTCCACTCAGATTTACCTCTAACACTCATATGATAATCGGCTTGTGTAGATATTAATTGGTCAACTGCCTCAGAACCGGACATTACCTCCTTTGCTTCCCAAGGCCATTGGTCTCCCATGTTAGTACCTCCACACACATAGCAGTTGGTAACATTAAGACTACCGGCAATACTTTCGGCTAAATCAATGAACAGGTTTTTAGCATTATGGGGGATCTTATTATCTATACTCATCTCTTCATAAAAGGAATGGTATACTTGATGAGTCTGGGAGGATACCGTATCAGTCTCTATCCCTATAAACAATACTGTCCCAGGATCTAAACCCGTCCCATATATTTGAAACCCAAATAAATTACCATACTTGTCTAAGAACTTGTCGGGGTTGTTTATAAGTATATGGACTGGATTGCATTCCATAGACTTACAATATGGGCTGGTAGGCAACTTAGTCACTATCATGTCCTTGTCTACTGTCTGTCCCCAAGTTGCCCACCCCACACAAGACCAATATGGGCAAAAGTTATAATCTCTATTTGGGCATCTAGGACTCTGCGCGCTCTCTGAAGTGATGCTGGGGGCGGAGTGACGCCATGTTACTAAACAGCGCACAAGGGAGCAGAGAGGAACTTCAGGAAGGTTACTGCTCCCTCACGCTGTGGGGATATTTATGGGATAATAATTGTAAACAGAGAGAATTGCCCACGATTTCAATTCTCAGATCCCTAAGAACGTTTATCGTTATAAGTGAAAATGTAAAACCATATACCGGTAATTAAAAATCACAAATTGTTATAAAAATAGATATTTATTTCTTAACAATTTAAATAATAATGATGAGTAACATGCATGATAATAATCAATGGAATTCGAGTATAACATGAATATGTAATACTGATACCGGAGAAACTGATGGAAGCAAAGCACAGAGAGATGGACACAGGTTTCTTCAGGAAGGAAGAGATTCTTTATTGGATCACCGATCGGGACTCAGAGGGACTAACGTCACCAAAATACAGCAAGTTCTGAGCCCCGGACAATAGTGCAGGCTCCTTATATAGGCACATAACTCCTCCCATATTAAGCTCCACCCGCACATTCTCTTGACCAATCAATACAAATAAGAATTAACTTCCTGCTTGACCGCATGGCCTGTCCAGCACAATGGAGGAGGGGAATACTACATCCTGTATTCTTGCACATGCTCCGTACACTACTGATCGTATCTTGCCTCGTGCAACCGACTGATCGATACGTCAGCATATGCACGTACACATGCCACGTGGTAATCTCGGCCTACTAAATTTATTTTTACTGAGATTCCACCACATTCCCCCCTTTGATGCCTCTTGATATTTCACAATTACTTGAGGCATCACTTAACCTTAGTTTGCATACACCGCAGGTTACCTTGAACCAGACCAGACTTATCTTATGATGTGAATCTTCAACACTCATCTTCCTGCATTGGTTCTCCCTGATCTAGAGCCTTATATTTATAAATTGCCATTATCTGTGCAGCAGCCTTCCTTTTTGCTATATTTTCTATCAGGCTTTGCACAGACCTAACTACTAAGGGTATAAGACACGGCAGGAGTAGACACAACATTAAAATCAGTAGGACTCCACCTACCACTGCCTTAAGCCCTCCAAACCACTCATACCAGCTACCAAACCAACTACTTGGATTGTACCCTTTCCATACCTGAGTAGGCACATGCGCTAGTTTAACCATATGGCTAGTAAGCTCAGCTATTGCTTGCCCTTCGTCATCTATTTGAAGACAGCAATTGCTCAGGTTAAACTTCCCACATACACCTCCCTCTACTGCCAAAAGGTAATCCAAGGCTAATCTATTTTGGTAGACTGCTGTCCTCATCCTGGTATTATGCTTCGCTAGAAGATTGAGCGCTTGTGATGTCTCGTTAGTAATGATCTCAACCACCGCCTGTAATCGTATAATACGGTTGAGCATATAAATAGGGGTTCTATAACCAAAGGTACCATCTTCTGCCCACGTGGCTGGCCCATAATAATCTATAATACGCTGGGGAGGCCATTCATTATCTTCCCAGGCGCCTATTTCTATGGGTCCCCTTTTCTTCCTATGATTCACATCATACACTTTAACACCTAAAGTCTCACCTGTTTCAATAGGTAACAAGAAGAAGGATAGTTTGAGCATACCCAACACACATGCCCCTTCCCAGTCCTGTGGCAACTCCGAATAGGCTTTCTTACCACAGATCCAGTACAAATTTGCTGGGGCTCTCCAGGTAGATGTGATGGATAGGTCAAACCACACATCCTTTAAATTGGCGTATCTAGCATACGGGTTAGATGGTTCTGAGACATTTGAAGCCGACCACCAAGTTGTATTCTTTGTATCATCATCATAAGCTTTTTGCCCTAGACAAGTTAATTCTCCTACAGAAGTATTATACATCATTCCTTTCCTTGCTATGCAAACATAACCTATGATGGAGGTCTTTAATCTCCACTCAGATTTACCTCTAACACTCATATGATAATCGGCTTGTGTAGATATTAATTGGTCAACTGCCTCAGAACCGGACATTACCTCCTTTGCTTCCCAAGGCCATTGGTCTCCCATGTTAGTACCTCCACACACATAGCAGTTGGTAACATTAAGACTACCGGCAATACTTTCGGCTAAATCAATGAACAGGTTTTTAGCATTATGGGGGATCTTATTATCTATACTCATCTCTTCATAAAAGGAATGGTATACTTGATGAGTCTGGGAGGATACCGTATCAGTCTCTATCCCTATAAACAATACTGTCCCAGGATCTAAACCCGTCCCATATATTTGAAACCCAAATAAATTACCATACTTGTCTAAGAACTTGTCGGGGTTGTTTATAAGTATATGGACTGGATTGCATTCCATAGACTTACAATATGGGCTGGTAGGCAACTTAGTCACTATCATGTCCTTGTCTACTGTCTGTCCCCAAGTTGCCCACCCCACACAAGACCAATATGGGCAAAAGTTATAATCTCTATTTGGGCATCTAGGACTCACATATTTATTTTTACTACTGGGACAAATATATTTATCGTTAGACCCATACGTCCTCTCCCATCTAAGATCCCCACATACATTCCACGGCTTTCTACCACTTGATATCGCCTTACATGCATCAAATAGCAGAACACCCGAAGAATGTACGGATTCTAATACCGTCTTGTTAATTAGGGTCCCCTGAGGATCTCCATTCCTGAGAGTCAACCAAATTGTACGAGGTTGATACTCCGGACTGAAGCACTTAGGTTCTCCTACTCCTAAATGACACACACTATATTCTATATTTAGGTATCTACATCTTGATACATCTCCTTTACACTCGTATTGTGAATGCCAAATTAGGGTTTGGGAAATATGGTTACCTGTTCTTGTAGTCTTAATGCATACCTCACAGCTAGGAGTGTCGGTACCTCTACCTTCCTGAATATAAAAATACACATAAATAAACATTATCATAAACACATCTTTCGTCGTCATCCTCAGTCTTCGTCCGTGCGAAGGCACCTCAGCTTCCAGGATGTAAGGGCTGCAGGGAATGGAGTTCTGCTCGTCTTCACAGGAGTCCCTTCGAGACTTTTCCTGGCTTATACACTATACGTCGGTGGGCGGACAGGCTTTATTATGGCCTTCTCACACACGTACCAAGTCTCTGAAACAATAAAATTTTGTAATCCACAAAGTTCCTCGTCACTCCGACTGAGTCGTGCGTTTTAACCGGATCTTGCAGGGATTCTCTGGATCTGCTGTAACTTGCCAAGAATCGACTGCTGCTGGTTTAACCCTGGAGTGATGTATCCACGGAGTCACTTCGGCTACTTTTATCGCTGTAGGGGTAGACAAAAGAACAACATAAGGACCTCTCCACTTGGGCCCTAACGGTACATTATTCCACTCTTTAATCCACACTTGGTCTCCTGGGTGGTAACTATGAACTGGGGGATAAATATTCACAGGTAATTTATCTTGTACCCATTTCTGTACCTCCTCCATAGTCTTACCCAACTCTACAACCTGCTGCCGGGTAATTCCTTCTCCCAACTGACTCAAATCCCCCCTTAAGTTACCAAGTACGGGAGGTGGTCGCCCATACATGATTTCAAAAGGAGAGAGGCCCATCCTTCTGGTAGGGGTACTGCGGATTCGCAATAAAGCTATGGGTAAGAGAACGTTCCACTTAAGTTGGGTTTCCTGACACATTTTAGCCAACTGATTCTTAATAGTTCTATTCATTCTCTCTACCTTACCAGAACTCTGGGGTCTATATGCCGTATGAAGCCTCCACTTTATACCAAGCATATGAGTCAGTTGTTGTAGGCACTGATGAACAAAAGCTGGACCATTGTCCGATCCTATAGAGCAGGGTAGTCCATATCGGGGTATTATTTCTCGTAGCAGGAATCTCACAACTTCTCCTGCTTTCTCTGTACGAGTAGGACATGCTTCTACCCAGCCTGAATAGGTGCACACAATTACCAGCAGGTAACGATGTCCACCCGATTTAGGCATCACTGTATAGTCTATTTGTAAATCGGACATGGGGAGTCCCCCCATAAACTGGACTCCTGGTGGCTTTACTGGTCCTTGCCTTGCATTATTTTTAGCACACGTTACACATCTTCGTACAATGGCCTGAGTCAAATTGGACAATCTTGGTATGTAGAAATGTTTTCTGAGAGATTCTTCTGCGCTGTCTCTCCCAGAATGTGTCCCGTTGTGATAATTTTGGACAATTTCTACCGCTAGTGATGCTGGAATGACTATTCTTCCATCTTCTAACTGATACCATTTGTTCTCCAAATACTTTCCAGGTTCAGTCTTTAACCACTCCTCTTCTTGAGCTGTATAAACTGGAGTCCATTGAGACAGTGGAGTTGGTATAAGAGCAGCTATATGCCCCACATACTCCTGTCTTCCCGATTCAGCGGCACGCTTAGCTGTACTGTCTGCCATCCGATTTCCTTTGGTTACATCACCATCTCCTCTCAGATGCGCTCGACAATGAATAATACCGACTTCTTTCGGCTCCCACACTGCTTCCAATAGTTGTAGGATTTCAGCTGCATATTTGATTTCTTTGCCTTCTGAATTCAATAGTCCTCTTTCTTTATACAAAACTCCGTGGGCATGAGTGGTTAAAAACGCATACTTGGAGTCCGTGTAGATGTTCACTCTTAAACCTTCAGCCAATTGTAACGCTCGTGTCAGTGCTATCAATTCTGCCTTTTGTGCTGATGTTCCTTTCGCAAGTGGCCGAGCTTCTATCACCTTGTCAATTGTTGTTACTGCATATCCTGCATAGCGGATCCCTTCTTTCATATAACTACTGCCGTCGGTGTAATATAGAACATCGGGGTTCTGGATGGGAAAATCACGAAGATCTGGTCTACTTGAAAATACTTCATCCATTACTTCCAAACAATCATGTTGACTTTCAGTAGGTTGTGGCAAAAGGGTAGCTGGATTTAAGGTGTTTACAGTCTCTAAATGCACTCTTGGGTTTTCACCAGGGCCGGACTGGCCCACCGGGATAGCGGGGAATTTCCCGGTGGGCCGGTGGACTTGGGGCCGGCAGTGCAGCATTTGACACATTTTTCCCTCCTGGGAGTTTTTGTTTGGAGGCTGGGGTAGATAATTACCGAGGTGGCTGCTACACAGTCAGAGGTGGCAGCCAGCTGCAGCAGGGAGGAGAGAGAGTCTCTCCCACATTGCCAGCTCCTCTGCACGGCCTGTCTGGTAAGGATCCAGCCCCTGCACTGGAGCTCCGCCCACCAGCCTCAGCCTGGTAAACTTTCACACAGGAAGAGGAAGTACAGGAAGAGGAAGCAACTCATGAAGGATCCTCACACTGAACTTAGAATCCACACTGCCAGGGACAGGTAAATGTAAGATTGGAACTGAAACAGAGAGAGTGTGTGTGAGAGAGAGTGAGTGTGTGAGAGAGAGTGTGTGAGAGAGAGTGTGTGAGAGAGAGTGAGTGTGTGAGAGAGAGTGAGTGTGTGAGAGAGAGAGTGTGTGAGAGAGTGTGTGTGAGAGAGTGAGTGTGTGAGAGAGAGTGAGTGTGTGAGAGAGAGAGTGTGTGAGAGAGTGTGTGTGAGAGAGAGTGTGTGAGAGAGAGTGAGTGTGTGAGAGAGAGTGAGTGTGTGAGAGAGAGAGTGTGTGAGAGAGTGTGTGTGAGAGAGTGAGAGAGAGAGTGAGAGAGAGAGTGTGTGAGAGAGAGTGTGTGAGAGAGAGAGAGAGAGTGTGTGAGAGAGTGAGTGTGTGTGTGAGAGAGTGTGTGTGTTAGAGAGAGAGAGTGAGAGAGTGTGTGAGAGAGAGAGTGTGTGTGAGAGAGAGCATGTCTGTAGTGTGCAACTGTTTGTCAGTGTGCATGTGGCTATCAGTGAGCTTGTAGTGTGTATCAGTGAGCTTGTAGTGTGCATGTATGTATCAGTGAGCTTGTAGCAAGCTTGTGGCTCTCAGTGAGCTTGTAGTGTGCATGTGTGTATCAGTGAGTTTGTAGTGTGTATCAGTGAGCTTGTAGTGTGTATCAGTGAGCTTGTAGTGTGCAGTGGCTATCAGTGAGCTTGTAGTGTGCTTGTGGCTATCAGTGAGCTTGTAGTGTGCATGTGGCTATCAGTGAGCTTGTAGTGTGCATGTGTGTATCAGTGAGTTTGTAGTGTGTATCAGTGAGCTTGTAGTGTGTATCAGTGAGCTTGTAGTGTGCAGTGGCTATCAGTGAGCTTGTAGTGTGCTTGTGGCTATCAGTGAGCTTGTAGTGTGCATGTGGCTATCAGTGAGCTTGTAGTGTGCATGTGTGTATCAGTGAGCTTGTAGTGTGTATCAGTGAGCTTGTAGTAAGCTTGTGTGTATCAGTGTGCTTGTGTGTGTGTGTGAGTGAGCTTGTAGTGAGCTTGTGTTTGTCAGTGAGCATGTAGTGTGCTTGTGTATATCAGTGAGCTTGGCTGTAATAAGCTTGTGTGTGTGCCAGTAAGATTGACAGTTGTGAGCTTGTGTATGGTGCAGGGAGCTTGTCTGTAGTGAGCTTGCTTGTGTGGATCAGAGAGCTTCTGTGTTTGTCATTAGTGAGCTTGTGTGGGTCAGAGAGGTTGTGAGTGTGTTGAGCTTGCCTGTAGTCAGCTTGTGTTTGCCACTGCGTTAATCTGTAGTGTGCTTGAGTGAATGTTTGTCAGTGAACTTGTGTGCGGCAGTAAGCTTGTCTGTAGTGAGCATGTGCATGAGTCATAGCATGTTTGTGTCTATCGGTGAGCTTGTCTCTAGTGAGCTTGTTTGTGTCAGTGAACCTGTCCGTATTATTATACAATTGACACACTGATGCCAATATGCTAATATCGGCATGGAGTATTTCCCTGCTTAAAGAACTGTCCCCAAGCAGAGCCAATCACAACAGACAGGGGGCGGCCTGAAGGGTGGGTGTTACAGCACTGTAACACCCATGGATCATCTGGAGCGACGGGCTGCACATAAGACAAAATTCTTCCAAAGCACATACAAATAAACAATACAAGCATACTATGTGACACAATGAATTAGAGGGCTGGAATTATTTTTTTCCAGGGCTGCTTTCTGATCCCAGTCCGGCCCTGGTTTTCACACAACATTGCTTGATACTTGGTCATACGGCTATTACTAAACCAATGATTTCCTTTGTAATCCAACAACGTCTGTACTGCATGTGGGACTCGTACATAAAGTTCTTGACCCAGAGTGAGTTTATCGGCTTCAGCTACTAGCAGGGCGGCTGCAGCTACGGCTCTTAGACAAGGTGGAAGTCCGCTGGCCACTGTATCCAGTTGCTTAGACAGGTAGGCAACAGGTCTTTGCCATGATCCCAAGTACTGTGTCAATACTCCCACAGCCATTCTTCTTTGCTCATGTACATACAGGTAGAATGGTCGTGTGTGATCAGGTAGACCTAATGCTGGGGCACTCATCAAAGCCTTCTTCACATCTTCAAATGCCGTTTGCTGTTCTTGAGTCCATAAGAAGGGGTCGTGCTCTGTACCTTTGATAGCTGCATACAGAGGTTTTGCCAGTATCGCGTAGCTGGGAATCCATATCCTACAGAAGCCTGCTGCCCCCAAGAATTATCGCACTTGTCTTCTATTCTTGGGTATCGGTATTTGGCACACAGCTTCTTTTCTCTCTGGCCCCATAATTCTTTGACCTTCAGAGATATGGAATCCCAGATATTTGACAGTTGGCAAACACAACTGAGCCTTCTTTCTAGACACCTTGTATCCTGCCTTCCAGAGAATGTGTAGTAGATCGTGCGTTGCTTGCTGACATATTTCCTTTGTAACTGCTGCTATCAACAAGTCATCTACATACTGTAACAATACACACTCTCCTGGGATGGACTCGAAATCCAGTAGATCTTGACTTAGAGCTGAACCAAATAGGGTAGGTGAATTTTTAAACCCTTGGGGCAGTCTTGTCCAGGTCATTTGGCGTTTTGAGCCCGTTACAGCATTTTCCCATTGGAAAGCGAAGATACATTGACTTTCTGCGGCAATTCGGAGGCAAAAGAAGGCATCTTTGAGGTCTAAGACTGTAAAGTAAGTAGCCCCGCCCGGAATTATAGCAAGCAGGTTATATGGATTGGGTACAACTGGATGTATACTAACAACCGCATCATTGACTGCTCTCAAGTCCTGCACAGGTCGTTACTCATCTGTACCAGGCTTTTGAACAGGCAGCAATGGGGTGTTCCAGGGGGAAGTACAGAATTTTAGGATACCATACCGTATGAACTTATCCAGATAAGATTGGATGTTCTTCTTAGCCTTCTGCGGGATGTGATATTGTCTTAGGCTCACTGGATAAACCCCAAGTTTTAGTTCGATTTTAATAGGTGGAATATTGCGGGCCAGTCCTGGTGGGTTGTTCTCTGCCCAAACTCCTGGTATGTTGAATAAGGACTCATCACTCCTAGGGTTTTGGCTGGTCAACGCTGTATAAAGTCGCCACTCTTCTTCCTTTGGTACGGATAATGTCATAATACCTGAAGGTCCATTAAACTTTAAGGATGTTGTTCCATTTGGTAGGAACGTAATCTGCGCTTGTAACTTAGATAGCATATCACGTCCCAATAATTGGACTGGACATTCAGGCATATAAAGGAATTGATGTTTTACTACGTGGCCTCCCAATGTACAGAGTCGACTTTTAAGAACCGGTTTTTCAGCACTTCTTCCAGTTGCTCCTATTACAGTAATAGTCCTTCCAGATGGAGGAGCAACTAGGTTAGTCACCACTGAATGTTCAGCACCAGTGTCGATCATGAACGCACTCCTTTTTCCCCCTATTGATACATCGACCATAGGCTCCGCTCGACCAAGGGGGATGGAGCCCGGTCGGTATCAATAGTCCTCCATGACCGTGTCAGCCAATCCTACAAAGTCCCTACCTTCTCTATCGCGGGACCTTTGCGCTGCTGGAAAATACCTATCTTCCCTAACACTTCCTCTGTTCCCATTGCTCCCTCTATTACAATTACTCCCTCCGGGGCCTCCTCTACCTCTCGCTCTGCCTCTAAAGTTTCCGTAACCTGCCCTGGGTTGATCTCTCTCGTACTGCTCTCTTTGTGGACACTCGTTCCTCCAATGCCCTTCTTCCTTGCAATACGCGCACTGATTCCTACTCAAGGGCTCCCTATTCCATCTACTATCGCCTCTATCTGGGCCCCGTCTATCTACGCCTGCGATCGCTACCGCTAACATATCTGCCTTTTTACGCATCTTGCGCTCTTCCTCTTTCTTACTTTCTGTTTCCCTATTCATATACACTTTATTCGCTACCTCCATTAGTTGGGTGATAGACATTCCTGCAAACCCTTCTAACTTCTGTAGCTTGCGCTTAATATCTCCGTAAGCTTGGCTGACAAAGGCGGAGTTCACCATTCGGGAATTATCTGCGTCTTCCGGATTAAAGGGGGTATACAAACGGTATGCCTCCAATAATCGGTCATAAAAGACACTGGGCGCTTCATCACTTTTCTGAATCACCTCAACTGTCTTCGACATATTAATGGCTTTCTTTCCTCCGGCTTTCATGCCAGCAATTATAGCGTCTCTATAGGCTCTGAGTTGAACCATATCAGCACCATTTACATACGGGATCGGTGTTAGGATAATGTGTTGCGGCCCATGCTGCTGGATTGGCTTGATTCAAAGCACGGGCTCTATCCTCTAGCGCTTTAATGGCCGCTTGGTTAATCCTTGTCCTTTCCTCATTGTTAAACAAAGTCATTAATAACTGCTGGCAATCAGCCCATGTCGGGTTATGTGTCTGAACTATCGAGGTGAACAGATCAGTCATAGCTTGTGGTTTCTCAGTATACGAGGAATTGTGGGTCTTCCAATTCAAGAGATCGGTTGTCGTGAACGGGACATATACGAAGACTGGGTCAGCATGTGCCATTTGACCTGCGGCATCAATATAGGCTGACCCGGGATTCAGACGAAGAGGCATCTGATAATGTTTCAATTGTTGGGTACCGGTCAGTTGTCGGGTTAGTATGGGGCTACGTAGAGGGGCGTCAGTTAGAGGTTCCGGTCGGGGGGTAATAAAGCATGAGGATGTGGGAGCTTGGTTTTGGGAAAAATTAGTAAATAAATCACTTCGAGCCGAGCTAGAAGAAGCTTGACCGGAAGTCTGAAGTGGCGCCAAATCAGGATATTCAGATCTAATGGGGGTTGGTTCTGGTTCCGGAAGGGGAGATTTAGTACGAGAGGGGGTGGATTCTGTACTGGAGGAGGAAGCGGAAGTGGATGGGGGCAATGGGGGAAGGGGTGCAGGGCTTCCTGCATTCGCGTCACTTCCTCTTAAAGAAAAGTAAGGGGGCGGCAAAGGGATCTCGGACTCAGGGGGCATGTCCAAAATGGGCCTAACAACAGTCCTAGTGGAGAAACAAGTCCTAGCCACCATGAGGCGACATTGCTCCTCGTGGCATGTCTGAATCCATTTTGGCGAGTCATTTACGGCCTGTCTCCAACAATCAATATAAGGAAACTGCCCGTAAAGTTCAGGCCTACCCGATACAGCCACGTGTAAGCGCTGTACCAGAGTTGGATCCAAACTGCCACGTGGCGGCCATGCCGCAACCAAAGTAGGCCACTCCCTAGTACACAAAGTGACCAAACGTACAGGAGACATTTTAACCCCAAAATCACATGTTTTGAATCCCTTTTTAAAATTCTTCACCATACAACCTAAGGGATCCGAAATCGTTGACTGCGACGCGCCCATACTTATCAATGGAACGTCGTTGACAACGAATACTATGCACGCGTACTATTCAACAGTCACACCCGTTTCCTCTGGCAACAGCACCACGTGGTACAGTTACCAAGTGAAACGTACACAATAACACAATAAACACTCAGGGAATTCCCGTACACACACAGCTGTTACACCAGTCACTAGATAATCAATATTATGCCCTTTGGCGAAACTATACAGTCACCCACGCTATAATTCTCTATATATGAATTACCCGTCTATAACACACCCCAGTAACATCGTCTTTTACAAATAGCGGTTACAGTACGGTTAGCATAGGTCAAAGCACAATTTAAGGTCACAATACAATTATTAGTGGTTATGGTGTTAAACATGCAATAGACGACAATGATTAGTACTTATATACAGTGTCAGTAAATATACAGGGTTATGGTACCGTGCACTATGATACAGCAACACACTATTAACACTCTCACTAGACGGCTGAGCTCGCGCTATCTAACAAGATATACACTTTACTAAACAATCTTTAACACATTTACAATTCCCAACTAAACTATTGGCCAGTACCTTGAATGGACTACCTAAAACTATGTACACCCGTTTTGGTTAGCCACACTGCCCAAGCACCACATATAGCGAGCTAGAGGACCGAATTTACACAGGCGCCTCTTAGTCGATTACTATCAAAAATCTAGTGGGTTCCAAATTTACACGCCTTCCCACTTAGCCAAGATAGGTTGAGAGCTAGCGAACCGAATTTACACAGGCGCCGCTTAGTCTCCCGGTCCCTCCGACCTAGCGAACGTAATATACACCCTAGAACGCTAGTCTAGACAAGACACCGGTGTCCGGCTAGGGCTATTTACACAGGACCCCGCCTGACTAACCAAATCAAACGGTCTGACTAAAGAGCGTTCGATTGAGCGGTGCGCCTTCGCTCCTTCCCTCCGACAGAGGGGGCAGATTCCATACACAAATAACCCCTTATGGGCCTACCGCACAATCGGTATACCCCTAGTGGGTCTGCCGTCTAAAACAGCAGTTGTCTTACCTCCTCGTTCCTGAACCTGAGTTCACACTCATCGACGGGGACACCCCAGCACTTCTTACGTAGAGGCCGATGATCTCCTGGACAACAGACCAGTGGCGCCGAGACGAAGGGAGGTCCACGCAGAAGTTCAGGGGTGCAGCCGTAGAGAACGTGGGCAAAGATAGACCGTCTCACGCCTCTGCCTCTCAGCTACCGTTGAACGATGAGCTTCCCGGCCAATGCACCAAATGATACCGGAGAAACTGACGGAAGCAAAGCACAGAGCGATGGACACAGGTTTCTTCAGGAAGGAAGAGATTCTTTATTGGATCACCGATCGGGACTCAGAGGGACTAACGTCACCAAAATACAGCAAGTTCTGAGCCCCGGACAATAGTGCAGGCTCCTTATATAGGCATATAACTCCTCCCATATTAAGCTCCACCCGCACATTCTCTTGACCAATCAATACAAATAAGAATTAACTTCCTGCTTGACCGCATGGCCTGTCCAGCACAATGGAGGAGGGGTATACTACATCCTGTATTCTTGCACATGCTCCGTACACTACTGATCGTATCTTGCCTCGTGCAACCGACTGATCAATACGTCAGCATATGCACGTACACATGCCACGTGGTAATCTCGGCCTACTAAATTTATTTTTACTGAGATTCCACCACAATACAATATGGCAATAATCAATGAATATTCAGTATAAAACATTATGCAATACAATAGTCAATTTACTTCCTGGTTAGTACAGCATAGACTCCATTAGCTGTCAAGACTGATTTACGACCCTTTCTTTACAGCGAAGGAAACGGAGTTTTACGGAGACAGAGCATTCCTTAGAGCTGCAGTAAAACTTTCTGGCAGAAGTAACCCTTTCAATGCTGGTTAGACCTCCTAAGTAGTTAAGATCTACTCCTATGTAATTTTAATAAATAACATTTAGCCAGTCATCAACCATTTCCTTGATTTTATCCAATGAGAGAAATCTACTATGTTATATTAGCTGATATTTTATTAATTTGCCTAAACAGATATTTTATCTTATTTTAGAGCCAATCAATACAGCTGGATAAATGGTCATGATATGCTAACGTGATATTAATCACACAAATACATTAATGATTATATTGATCCCAGCTGCAGATGGGATGCTATAACCATATATATATTCTTTAATAATTAAGATTTCTAAATATGAAATCAAACATGATTTATCCAGTCATATATCATGCTATACATTTTTTATTAATTTAAATTAATTAATTAAATGCCTGTATATTTACCAGTTAAGTAGATATTTTCTCATCAGATATCCTCAGGTAGCTAAGTGTCAAGGAATGTTTCTCTCTCTTGCTCCGCATGGAGTATAAGAGTTTCTTGGTTACTCTGATCGCCCGATTCTGCCTGGATCTCTCTCAATCCCCAGAGTGTTGTAATGTCTCTCTCTTCAATCTTTGAAATTTTTCGAATCCCCCTCTCTTCCCTTGTCTTAACTTTTTAAAGGGAAAAATTCCTTAGGTGATAGCCAATCACAAATGTGGGGTGTGGTTCCCTTCTAGGTAACCAATTTAATATTCAGACTCTAGATGGCAGTATTGTTCCACTAGACATACCTATCCAGGAAAGAGTTAACTTTTCCTGGTGGCTATTTTTGACGTCATTTACGTTATCTTTATGTAGTCAATAACTTATTTTATCTGTCAGATCACAGGGTCTTTCTTCAGACTGTGCGTCTGCAAATTCTGCTATAATTCCTAAAATTGATTGTTTGTGAACTAAGTTTCACCTTAAACTATAATGGGACGTTGTACAATATCGAAAGTAAAATTGAATTATTTAATCCTCTGTCACCCAGGTCTGGGTTTAGAATTTATTCTTATTCCATTCGCAATTAGACAGTCTGTCCACCCCCATTCTCAATGTCTTATCTATTTGCTCGGGCAAAACAGTCAGTTTTAGAGAAAGGATAGAACTTTTGTGTCTCTTTTGTTAGCTTGAAGATACAAAATGGAGTCTGGTCTGTTCATTTTGACTTCAGAATATACACTTTGTATTTCTATCATAGCACAAAATGTCTGCCGATATAAATACCCTGACAACGCACCATCTCCATGCTCCCTGCGGCGTCCGGCTCTAATGTTTCCTGCGCGGCTTAGCAAAGGGCTGACAAATGCAAGGTGCCAGGGTGAAATGTCTAGTCGTCATGGCGACCTGGCACCTGGAATTTGACGAGCCCTCTGTGTGTGTATGTATGTGCCCCCCTTATTTTGTCTCTGGCCCCTTATGTGCCCCCCCTAAGTATGAATCCTGGAGACGCCACTGGACTCAATAGGTTATTCCCACCAGATATGCGACCCAGAGATGGAGGCAGGGGTTTAAACCGATCTTCATCTTTGAGTAAATGGTTCTGTTGTCAATTTTACGAATCTAAAAAAATTAATGCACTTTGACTAAGGCTTTTCCAGGTATATCCAAATCCATAAAAAAACAAACCCAAAAGGAATGGTGTGGTGTGCTATGTAAACATATGTGAAGATCACCAATCGATTAATATACATACACTGGTTACAGGTCTCCCGAAATATACTGGTAGTACTCCAGTTAGGAAATAGTAATTCCAGCATTTAATCACTTTAAAAACATAAATATAAAACAAAACATAGTGTAAAGCCATAAGATGCAATAACAAAAGATAAGGTAATTATTACAGAGGGACTCCAAGACGTTCTCAGTCAGCTCCTAGAAACACCAAGGTTCCGGATCCCAAGGAGTAATAGAAGAGTGAGTTCTGGATGTAGATGATCCAAATGGAGTGAGTGGAAAATTCTGAAGGCTCCAAATGTGTCCGACCGGTTTCGTCTTCAGGACTTTTTCAAGGTAGAGCTGGATACAGTCCCCACAATTCAAACTTATAAACCCCACCAATCAATGTACACATGGATTCCCCACATGGGTTGAACTAAATCAGGTGTGTATGAAATCAGACTCCCACCAGGGTAATGGCTGCCGGCATCATATATGGCGACTATGATAGGTAGCCATTAGGTCACGCCTTCTGGGTTTACAATCCAGTGACCAACCATAGAATTCATTCCCCAGACAGATCATGAAGTAGGGAAAGAACACAATTACAACATAATTAAAAACATCATAGTAATAACATCAATAACGGTGATCCATTCGTAGACCCCAAAAAATGGCCACACGAATATACAACGGCGACCAAAGTCTTGCATATCCAAATCCAGGATTTTGCCCAAACTGCAGGGATAAGAGATTGTGGTGGAATCTCGGTAAAAATAAATTTAGTAGGCTGAGATTACCACGTGGCATGTGTACGTGCATATGCTGACGTATCGATCAGTTGGTTGCACGAGGCAAGATACGATCAGTAGTGTACGGAGCATGTGCAAGAATACAGGATATAGTATTCCCCTCCTCCATTGTGCTGGACAAGCCATGCGGTCAAGCAGGAAGTTAATTCTTATTTGTATTGATTGGTCAAGAGAATGTGCGGGTGGAGCTTAATATGGGAGGAGTTATGTGCCTATATAAGGAGCCTGCACTATTGTCCGGGGCTCAGAACTTGCTGTATTTTGGTGACATTAGTCCCTCTGAGTCCCGATCGGTGATCCAATAAAGAATCTCTTCCTTCCTGAAGAAACCTGTGTCCATCTCTCCGTGCTTGGCTTCCGTCAGTTTCTCCGGTATCATTTGGTGCATTGGCCGGGAAGCTCACCGTTCAACGGTAGCTGAGAGGCAGAGGCGTGAGACGGTCTATCTTTGCCCACATTCTCTACGGCTGCACCCCTGAACTTCTGCGTGGACCTCCCTTCGTCTCGGCGCCACTGGTCTGTTGTCCAGGAGATCATCGGCCTCTACGTAAGAAGTGCTGGGGTGTCCCCGTCGATGAGTGTGAACTCAGGTTCAGGAACGAGGAGGTAAGACAACTGCTGTTTTAGACGGCAGACCCACTAGGGGTATACCGATTGTGCGGTAGGCCCAAAAGGGGTTTAAATCTGTGTATGGAATCTGCCCCCTCTGTCGGAGGGAAGGAGCGAAGGCGCACCGCTCAATCGAACGCTCTTTAGTAAGACCGTTTGATTTGGTTTGTCAGGCGGGGTCCTGTGTAAATAGCCCTAGCCGGACACCGGTGTCTTGTCTAGACTAGCGTTCTAGGGTGTATATTACGTTCGCTAGGTCGGAGGGACCGGGAGACTAAGCGGCGCCTGTGTAAATTCGGTTCGCTAGCTCTCAACCTATCTTGGCTAAGTGGGAAGGCGTGTAAATTTGGAACCCACTAGATTTTTGATAGAGTAATAGACTAAGAGGCGCCTGTGTAAATTCGGTCCTCTAGTTCGCTATATGTGGTGCTTGGGCAGTGTGGCTAACCAAAACGGGTGTATATAGTTTTAGGTAGTCCATTCAAGGTACTGGCCAATAGTTTAGTTGGGATTGTAAATGTGTTAAAGATTGTTTAGTACAGTGTATATCTTGTTAGATAGCGCGAGCTCAGCCGTCTAGCGAGAGTGTTAATAGTGTGTTGCTGTATCATAGTGCACGGTACCATAACCCTGTATATCTACTGACACTGTATATAAGTACTAATCATTGTCGTCTATTGCATGTTTAACACCATAACCACTAATAATTGTATTGTGACCTTAAATTGTGCTTTGACCTATGCTAACCGTACTGTAACCGCTATTTGTAAAAGACGATGTTACTGGGGTGTGTTATAGACGGGTAATTCATATATAGAGAATTATAGCGTGGGTGACTGTATAGTTTCGCCAAAGGGCATAATATTGATTATTTAGTGACTGGTGTAACAGCTGTGTGTGTACGGGAATTCCCTGAGTGTTTATTGTGTTATTGTGTACGTTTCACTTGGTAACCGTACCACGTGGTGCTGTTGCCAGAGGAAACGGGTGTGACTGTTGAATAGAACGCGTGCATAGTATTCGTTGTCAACGACGTTCCATTGATAAGTATGGGCACGTCGGAGTCAACGATTCCGGATCCCTTAGGTTGTATGGTAAAGAATTTTAAAAAGGGATTCAAAACATGTGATTTTGGGGTTAAAATGTCTCCTGTACGTTTGGTCACTTTGTGCACTAGGGAGTGGCCTACTTTGGTTGCGGCATGGCCGCCACGTGGCAGTTTGGATCCAACCCTGGTACAGCGCGTACACGTGGCTGTATCAGGTAGGCCGGAACTTTACGGGCAGTTTCCATATATTGATTGTTGGAGACAGGCCGTAAATGACTCGCCAAAATGGATTCAGATATGCCACGAGGAGCAATGTCGCCTCATGGTGGCCAGGACTTGTTTGTCCACTAGGACTGTGGTTAGGCCCATTTTGGACACGCCCCCTGAGTCCGAGATCCCTTTGCCGCCCCCTTACTTTCCTTAAAGAGAAAGTGACGCGAATGCAGGAAGTCCTGCACCCCTTCCCTTATTGCCCCCATCCACTTCCGCTTCCTCCTCCAGTACAGAATCCACCCCCCCTCGTATTAAATCTCCCCTTCCGGAACCAGGACCAACCCCCATTAGATCTGAATATCCTGATTTGGCGCCACTTCAAACTTCCGGTCAAGCTTCTTCTAGCTCGGCTCGGAGTATTCTATTTACCAACTTTTCCCAAAGTCAAGCCCCCACATCCTCATGCTCTATTACCCCCCGATCGGAACCTCTAACTGACGCCCCTCCACGTAGCCCCATACTAACCCGACAACTGACCGGTACCCAACAATTAAAACATTATCAGATGCCTCTTCGTCTGAATCCTGGGTCAGCCTATATCGATGCCGCAGGTCAAATGGCACATGCTGACCCAGTCTTCGTATATGTCCCGTTCACGACTACCGATCTCTTGAATTGGAAGACCCACAACTCCTCGTACACTGAGAAACCACAAGCTATGACCGATCTGTTCACCTCGATAGTTCAGACACATAACCCGACATGGGCTGATTGCCAGCAGTTATTAATGACATTGTTCAATAATGAGGAAAGGACAAGGATTAATCAAGTGGCCATTAAAGCGCTAGAGGATAGAGCCCGTGCTTTGAATCAAGCCAATCCGGCAGCATGGGCCGCAACACATTACCCTAATACCGATCCCGATTGGAATGTTAATGGCGCAGATATGGTTCAACTTAAAGCCTATAGAGACGCTATAATTGCTGGCATGAAAGCCGGAGGAAAGAAAGCTATTAATATGTCGAAGACAGTTGAGGTGATTCAGAAAAGTGATGAAGCGCCCAGTGTCTTTTATGACCGATTATTGGAGGCATACCGCTTGTATACCCCCTTTAATCCGGAAGACGCTGATAATTCCCGATTGGTGAACTCCGCCTTTGTCAGCCAAGCTTACGGAGATATTAAGCGCAAGCTACAGAAGTTAGAAGGGTTTGCAGGTATGTCTATCACCCAACTAATGGAGGTAGCGAATAAAGTATATATGAACAGGGAAACAGAAAGTAAGAAAGAGGAAGAGCGCAAGATGCGTAAAAAGGAAGATATGCTAGCGGTAGCGATCGCAGGCGTAGATAGACGGGGTCCAGATAGAGGCGATAGTAGATGGAATAGGGAGCCTTTGAGTAGGAATCAGTGCGCGTATTGCAAGGAAGAAGGGCATTGGAGGAACGAGTGTCCACAAAGAGAGCAGTACGAGAGAGACCTACCCAGGGCAGGTTACGGAAACTTTAGAGGCAGAGCGAGAGGTAGAGGAGGCCCCGGAGGGAGTAATGGTAATAGAGGGAGCAATGGGAACAGAGGAAGTGTTAGGGAAGATAGGTATTATCCAGCAGCGCAAAGGTCCCGCGATAGAGAAGGTAGGGACTTTGTAGGATTGGCTGACACGGTCATGGAGGACTATTGATACCGACCGGGCTCCATCCCCCTTGGTCGAGCGGAGCCTATGGTCGATGTATCAATAGGGGGAAAAAGGAGTGCTTTCATGATCGACACTGGTGCTGAACATTTGGTGGTGACTAACCTAGTTGCTCCTCCATCTGGAAGAACTATTACTGTAATAGGAGCAACTGGGAGAAGTGCTGAAAAACCGGTTCTTAAAAGTCGACTCTGTACATTGGGAGGCCATGTAGTAAAACATCAATTCCTTTATATGCCTGAATGTCCAGTCCAATTGCTGGGACGTGATATGCTATCCAAATTACAAGCGCAGATTACGTTCCTACCAAATGGAACAACATCCTTAAAGTTTAATGGACCTTCAGGTATTATGACATTATCCGTACCAAAGGAAGAAGAGTGGCGACTTTATACAGCGTTGACTAGCCAAAACCCTAGGAGTGATGAATCCTTATTCAACCTACCAGGAGTTTGGGCAGAGAACAACCCACCAGGACTGGCCCGCAATATTCCACCTATTAAAATCGAACTGAAACTTGGGGTTTATCCAGTGAGCCTAAGACAATATCACATCCCGCAGAAGGCTAAGAAGAACATCCAATCTTATCTGGATAAGTTCATACGGTATGGTATCCTAAAATTCTGTACTTCCCCCTGGAACACCCCATTGCTGCCTGTTCAAAAGCCCGGTACAGATGAGTATCGACCTGTGCAGGACTTGAGAGCAGTCAATGATGCGGTTGTTAGTATACATCCAGTTGTGCCCAATCCATATAACCTGCTTGCTTTAATTCCGGGCGGGGCTACTTACTTTACAGTCTTAGATCTCAAAGATGCCTTCTTTTGCCTCCGAATTGCCGCAGAAAGCCAATGTATCTTCGTTTTCCAATGGGAAAACGCTGTAACGGGCTCAAAACGCCAAATGACCTGGACAAGACTGCCCCAAGGGTTTAAAAATTCACCTACCCTATTTGGTTCAGCTCTAAGTCAAGATCTACTGGATTTCGAGTCCATCCCAGGAGAGTGTGTACTGTTACAATATGTAGATGACTTGTTGATAGCAGCAGTTACCAAGGAAATATGTCAGCAAGCAACGCACGATCTACTACACATTCTCTGGAAGGCAGGATACAAGGTGTCTAGAAAGAAGGCTCAGTTGTGTTTGCCGACTGTCAAATATCTGGGATTCCATATCTCTGAAGGTCAAAGAATTATGGGGCCAGAGAGAAAAGAAGCTGTGTGCCAAATACCAATACCCAAGAATAGAAGACAAGTGCGAGAATTCTTGGGGGCAGCAGGCTTCTGTAGGATATGGATTACCAGCTACGCGATACTGGCAAAACCTCTGTATGCAGCTATCAAAGGTACAGAGCACGACCCCTTCTTATGGACTCAAGAACAGCAAACGGCATTTGAAGATGTGAAGAAGGCTTTGATGAGTGCCCCAGCATTAGGTCTACCTGATCACACACGACCATTCTACCTGTATGTACATGAGCAAAGAAGAATGGCTGTGGGAGTATTGACACAGTACTTGGGATCATGGCAAAGACCTGTTGCCTATATGTCTAAGCAACTGGATGCAGTGGCCAGCGGACTTCCACCTTGTCTAAGAGCCGTAGCTGCAGCCGCCCTGCTAGTAGCTGAAGACGATAAACTCACTCTGGGTCAAGAACTTTATGTACGAGTTCCACATGCAGTACAGACATTGTTGGATTACAAAGGAAATCATTGGTTTAGTAACAGCCGTATGACCAAGTATCAAGCAATGTTGTGTGAAAACCCAAGAGTGCATTTAGAGACTGTAAATACCTTAAATCCAGCTACCCTTTTGCCACAACCTACTGAAAGTCAACATGATTGTTTGGAAGTGATGGATGAAGTATTTTCAAGTAGACCAGATCTTCGTGATTTTCCCATCCAGAACCCCGATGTTCAATATTACACCGACGGCAGTAGTTATGTGAAAGAAGGGATCCGCTATGCAGGATATGCAGTAACAACGATAGACAAGGTGATAGAAGCTCGGCCACTGGCAAAAGGAACATCAGCACAAAAGGCAGAATTAATAGCACTGACACGAGCGTTACAACTGGCTGAAGGTTTAAGAGTAAACATCTATACGGACTCCAAGTATGCGTTTTTAACCACTCATGCCCACGGAGCTTTGTATAAAGAAAGAGGACTATTGAATTCAGAAGGCAAAGAAATCAAGTATGCAGCTGAAATCCTACAACTATTGGAAGCAGTGTGGGAGCCGAAAGAAGTCGGTATTATTCATTGTCGAGCGCATCTGAGAGGAGATGGTGATGTAACCAAAGGAAATCGGATGGCAGATAGTGCAGCTAAGCGCGCCGCTGAATCGGGAAGACAGGAGTATGTGGGGCATATAGCTGCTCTTATACCAACTCCACTGTCTCAATGGACTCCAGTTTATACAGCTCAAGAAGAGGAGTGGTTAAAGACTGAACCTGGAAAGTATTTGGAGAACAAATGGTATCAGTTAGAAGATGGAAGAATAGTTATTCCAGCATCACTAGCGGTAGAAATTGTCCAGAACTATCACAACGGGACACATTCTGGGAGAGACAGCACGGAAGAATCTCTCAGAAAACATTTCTACATACCAAGATTGTCCAACTTGACTCAGGCCATTGTACGAAGATGTGTAACGTGTGCTAAAAATAATGCAAGACAAGGACCAGTAAAGCCACCAGGAGTCCAGTTTATGGGGGGACTCCCCATGTCCGATTTACAAATTGACTATACAGTGATGCCTAAATCGGGTGGACATCGCTACCTGCTGGTAGTTGTGTGCACCTATTCAGGCTGGGTAGAAGCATGTCCTACTCGTACAGAGAAAGCAGGAGAAGTTGTGAGATTCCTGCTACGAGAAATAATACCCCGATATGGACTACCCTGCTCTATAGGATCGGACAATGGTCCAGCTTTTGTTCATCAGTGCCTACAACAACTGACTCATATGCTTGGTATAAAGTGGAGGCTTCATACGGCATATAGACCCCAGAGTTCTGGTAAGGTAGAGAGAATGAATAGAACTATTAAGAATCAGTTGGCTAAAATGTGTCAGGAAACCCAACTTAAGTGGAACGTTCTCTTGCGAATCCGCAGTACACCTACCAGAAGGATGGGCCTCTCTCCTTTTGAAATCATGTATGGGCGACCACCTCCCGTACTTGGTAACTTAAGGGGGGATTTGAGTCAGTTGGGAGAAGGAATTACCCGGCAGCAGGTTGTAGAGTTGGGTAAGACTATGGAGGAGGTACAGAAATGGGTACAAGATAGATTACCTGTGAATATTTATCCCCCAGTTCATAGTTACCACCCAGGAGACCAAGTGTGGATTAAAGAGTGGAATAATGTACCGTTAGGGCCCAAGTGGAGAGGTCCTTATGTTGTTCTTTTGTCTACCCCTACAGCGATAAAAGTAGCCGAAGTGACTCCGTGGATACATCACTCCAGGGTTAAACCAGCAGCAGTCGATTCTTGGCAAGTTACAGCAGATCCAGAGAATCCCTGCAAGATCCGGTTAAAACGCACGACTCAGTCGGAGTGACGAGGAACCTTGTGGATTACAAATGTTATTGTTTCAGAGATTTGGTAAGTGAGTGAGAAGGCCATAATAAAGCCTGTCCGCTCACCAACGTGTAGTGTATAAGCCAGGAAAAGTCTCGAAGGGACCCCTGTGAAGACGAGCAGAACTCCATTCCCTGCAGCCCTTACATCCTGGAAGCTGAGGTGCCTTCGCACGGACGAAGACTGAGGATGACGACGAAAGATGTGTTTATGATAATGTTTATTTATGTGTATTTTTATATTCAGGAAGGTAGAGGTACCGACACTCCTAGCTGTGAGGTATGCATTAAGACTACAAGAACAGGTAACCATATATCCCAGACCCTAATTTGGCATTCGCAATATGAGTGTAAAGGAGATGTATCAAGATGTAGATACTTAAATATAGAATATAGTGTGTGCCATTTAGGAGTAGGAGAACCTAAGTGCTTCAGTCCAGAGTATCAACCCCGTACAATTTGGTTGACTCTCAGGAATGGAGATCCTCAGGGGACCCTAATTAATAAGACGGTATTAGAATCCGTATATTCTTCAGGTGTTCTGCTATATGATGCGTGTAAAGCGATATCAAGTGGTAGAAAGCCGTGGAATGTATGTGGGGATCTTAGATGGGAGAGAACGTATGGGTCTAACGATAAATATATTTGTCCCAGTAGTAAAAATAAATATGTGAGTCCTAGATGCCCAAATAGAGATTATAACTTTTGCCCATATTGGTCTTGTGTGGGGTGGGCAACTTGGGGACAGACAGCAGACAAGGACATGATTGTGACTAAGTTGCCTACCAATCCATACTGTAAGTCTATGGAATGCAATCCAATCCATATACTTATAAATAACCCTGACAAGTTCTTAGATAAATATGGTAATTTATTTGGGTTTCAAATATATGGGACGGGTTTAGATCCTGGGACAGTATTGTTTATAGGGATAGAGACTGATACGGTATCCTCCCAAACTCATCAAGTATACCATTCCTTTTATGAAGAGATGAGCATAGATAATAAGATCCCCCATAATGCTAAAAACCTGTTCATTGATTTAGCCGAAAGTATTGCCGGTAGTCTTAATGTTACCAACTGCTATGTGTGTGGAGGTACTAACATGGGAGACCAATGGCCTTGGGAAGCAAAGGAGGTAATGTCCGGTTCTGAGACAGTTGACCAATTAATATCTACACAAGCCGATTATCATATGAGTGTTAGAGGTAAATCTGAGTGGAGATTAAAGACCTCCATCATAGGTTATGTTTGCATAGCGAGGAAAGGAATGATGTATAATACTTCTGTAGGAGAATTAACTTGTCTAGGGCAAAAAGCTTATGATGATGATACAAAGAATACAACTTGGTGGTCGGCTTCAAATGTCTCAGAACCATCTAACCCGTTTGCTAGATACGCCAATTTAAAGGATGTGTGGTTTGATTTATCCATCACATCTAACTGGAGAGCCCCTGCAAATTTGTACTGGATCTGTGGTAAGAAAGCCTATTCGGAGTTGCCACAGGACTGGGAAGGGGCATGTGTGTTGGGTATGCTCAAACCATCCTTCTTCTTGTTACCTATCGAAACAGGTGAGACTTTAGGTGTTAAAGTCTATGATGTGAATCATAGGAAGAAAAGGGGACCCATAGAGATAGGTACCTGGGAAGATAATGAATGGCCTCCCCAGCGTATTATAGATTACTATGGGCCAGCCACGTGGGCAGAAGATGGTACCTTTGGTTATAGAACCCCTATTTATATGCTCAACCGTATTATAAGATTACAGGCAGTGGTTGAGATCATTACTAACGAGACATCACAAGAGCTCAATCTTCTAGCGAAGCACAATACCAGGATGAGGACAGCAGTCTACCAAAATAGATTAGCCTTGGATTACCTTTTGGCAGTAGAGGGAGGTGTATGTGGGAAGTTTAACCTGAGCAATTGCTGTCTTCAAATAGATGACGAAGGGCAAGCAATAGCTGAGCTTACTAGCCATATGGTTAAACTAGCGCATGTGCCTACTCAGGTATGGAAAGGGTACAATCCAAGTAGTTGGTTTGGTAGCTGGTATGAGTGGTTTGGAGGGCTTAAGGCAGTGGTAGGTGGAGTCCTACTGATTTTAATGTTGTGTCTACTCCTGCCGTGTCTTATACCCTTAGTAGTTAGGTCTGTGCAAAGCCTGATAGAAAATATAGCAGAGAGGAAGGCTGCTGCACAGATAATGGCAATTTATAAATATAAGGCTCTAGATCAGGGAGAACCAATGCAGGAAGATGAGTGTTGAAGATTCACATCATAGGATAAGTCTGGTCTGGTTCAAGGTAACTTGCGGTGTATGCAAACCAAGGTTAAGTGATGCCTCAAGTAATTGTGAAATATCAAGAGGCATCAAAGGGGGGAATGTGGTGGAATCTCGGTAAAAATAAATTTAGTAGGCCGAGATTACCACGTGGCATGTGTACGTGCATATGCTGACGTATCGATCAGTTGGTTGCACGAGGCAAGATACGATCAGTAGTGTACGGAGCATGTGCAAGAATACAGGATATAGTATTCCCCTCCTCCATTGTGCTGGACAAGCCATGCGGTCAAGCAGGAAGTTAATTCTTATTTGTATTGATTGGTCAAGAGAATGTGCGGGTGGAGCTTAATATGGGAGGAGTTATGTGCCTATATAAGGAGCCTGCACTATTGTCCGGGGCTCAGAACTTGCTGTATTTTGGTGACATTAGTCCCTCTGAGTCCCGATCGGTGATCCAATAAAGAATCTCTTCCTTCCTGAAGAAACCTGTGTCCATCTCTCTGTGCTTGGCTTCCGTCAGTTTCTCCGGTATCAAGATCATTTTCTCTCTAACTTTATGATATTCAAAAGTAACTGATATTATTATTCTTGCCTTTGTTTTTGCAATGCACCATTTTCACTTACTGTATGGAATTGCCACACATTCTAGTGTTTTGTTTCCTCTATTGTAAATCTCTTTAGAAAAAAAAACAACAAAACTTTTTACTGCAAAAAAATAATATTTTTTTTGCCCCTTATTCATGTCTACCAATTGCCACATTTGTTACTCTACAAACAGGGCCGGCGCGTCCATAAGGCGGCACAGGCGGCCGCCTTAGGGCGCACCGGCTCTGGGGGCGCAAAATTCCAGTGACCGGCAGGAGGGAAGTGCTCCCTCCTGCCTGGTCACCTCCTGGATCCCCGGAGCGGCGCTGAAGTTGATTAGGAGGAGGCGGCGAGGGAGCTCTCTGATCTCTCTGACCGGCTCCCTCGCGCGCCTTTTGCTGATGCCGCGGGAGCCGGAATATGACGTCATATTCCGGCTCCCGCGGCATCAGAAAACAGCCTGCGAGGGAGCCGGTCAGAGAGATCAGAGAGCTCCCTCGCCGCCTCCTCCTAATCAACTGCAGCCGCACGCCTCCCAGCAGCCCCACTGGACCACCAATGAAAGACCCACGCCAGCACTCCAGGTAGGGAGGCTGGGTGGGAAATTTTTATTTTAATTTAGATAATTAATTACTGTGTGTGTATGTGTGTGTGCATGTGAGTGTGAGTGTGTCTGTCAGTGTGTGTGAGTGAGTGAGTGTGTGTTTGTCAGTGAGTGTGTGTGTGTGTGTCTGTCAGTGAGTGTGTGTGTGTGTGTGTGTCTGTCAGTGAGTGTGTGTGTGTGTGTGTGTCTGTCAGTGAGTGTGTGTGTGTGTGTGTCTGTCAGTGTGTGTGTGTGTGTGTGTGTGTGTCTGTCAGTGTGTGTGTGTGTGTGTGTGTGTCTGTCAGTGAGTGTGTGTGAGTGTGTGTGTGTGTGTGTGTGTGTCTGTCAGTGTGTGTGTGTGTGTCTGTCTGTCTGTCTGTGAGTGTGTGTGTGTCTGTCAGTGTGTGTGTGTGTATGTGTGTCTGTCAGTGTGTGTGTGTTCGAGTATGTGTCTGTGAGTTTGTGTGTGTGTGTGAGTATGTATTTTTCTGTAAGCCTGTCTGTATGTATGTATCTGTATGACGGTATGCCTCTGTATGTATGTATGTGTCTGTATGTCTTGTACGTATGTTTCTGTATGTCTCTGTATGCATGTATGTATGTAACTGGATGTATGTTTGTCTCTGAATGTCTGTATATATGTCTCTGTATGCATGTATGTAACTGTATGCCTTTATGTCTCTGTATGTACGTATGTGTGTGTCTCTGTATGCCTGTATGTCTTTGTATGCATGTTTCTGTATGTATGTATGTGTCTGTATGACGGTATGCCTCTGTATGTGTCTGTATGACGGTATGCCTCTGTATGTATGTATGTGTCTGCATGCCTGTATGTCTCTGTATGTATGTTTCTTTATGCCTGTATGTCTGTATGTATGTGCCTGAATGTCTTTGTATGTATGTTTCTGTATGCCTGTCTGTATGTATGTGTCTGTATGACGGTATGCCTCTGTATGCATGTATGTCTTTATATGCCTGCATGTCTCTGTATGCATGTATATCTCTGCTTGTATGTCTCTGACTGTATGTGTCTGTATGTCTCTGTATGATTATTTCTGTCTTTGTATGACAGTGTACCTGTATGACTTTGACTGTGTGACTGAAAAATGATGCCTGTGTGCCTGTGGCTTGGGAGGAAAGACACACAGGTGAAGATGCATTTTTTTTTTTTTAATGAGGGTTGGGGGCGCCAAAATGCATCTTCGCCTGTGTAACTAAAATTCCTAGCACCGGCCCTGTCTACAAACACCCCTCTCTTTCCATTTCACTACTCCTGCTCTGTCACCCAACTGAGCTCTCTCACTCTATATCCCACTTGTTTTGGCTTCCTCAGTGTATAGCTTTGCATTATACTTGTGCTATGCATGGAAACTCAAAACGCACTAACCTAGCTTAACAAAATCATTGCAGCATTTGAGCAAAGCTTGTCATTGGTTTATAAACTTGAACAGTTACATGGATAAAGTGAAAGTTCTGCATGCTGTTGCGAGCTGCAGATAGGCTGAGCTTTATAGCGCAGGGAGTGTTCTATATTTTGACAAATTATTTGAATCCCCTGAGAAATAAAATGGGGACTGCTCTTACAGTGCACCATCAACACTTCAGTAAATTGTAACGAATTGGAGCATGGAATGGTCTTTTATGTACTGTACAATAATAATACATAGCATAATATCCGGTATATGTTTTTTTTATTTTTTTTATTTTAATACAAAACGATACTTTGATAAAATACGTGAGTAATTTTTACAAGTACCGTATTTATCGGCGTATAACACGCACCTCATTTTCAGAAGGAAATTCCAGGAAATTTCCACCCCTCCCATAGTATTCCCCCCCTCATCCCATAGTGTTCCTCCCCCTTTCCATAGTATTCTCCACCCCCTCCCATAGTATTCTCCCCCCCTCCCATAGTATTCCCCCCCCTCCCATAGTATTCTCCCCCCTCCCATAGTATTTTCCCCCCCTCCCATAGTGTTCCCCCCCTCATCCCATAGTGTTCCCCCCCCTTTCCATAGTATTCTCCCCCCCTCCCATAGTGTCCCCCCCCTTTCCATAGTATTCTCCCCCCCATAGTATTCTTCCCCCCCTCCCATAGTGTTCCCCCCCTTTCCATAGTATTCTTTCCCCCCCTCCCATAGTGTCCCCCCCCTCTCATAGTGTCCCCTAGTGCACTTTCCCTCTTGTCCTATAATTACTTACCTGTCTTGAAGCGTGGGCCGGCTTCACAGCACGCACCGCGGTACTGGAACTTAAATTTCAGGTTCCAGTTTCCGGCGGGACTGAAAAGAAGTGTGCACACAATAGTGTGCACACTTCCTTTCAGTCCCGCCGGAAACCGGAACCTGAAATTTAAGTTCCAATACCGGCGGGACTGAAAGGAAGTGTGCACACAATAGTGTGCACACTTCCTTTCAGTCCCGCCGGAAACCGGAACCTGAAATTTAAGTTCCAGTACCGCGGTGCGCGCTGAACACCGGCCCACGCTTCAAGACAGGTAAGTAAATATGGGATATCGGCTTATAACACGCACCCATGATTTTCCCCCTATTTTCAGGGAGAAAAAGTGCGTGTTATACGCCGATAAATACGGTAATACAATGTTAATATACATCATTTTCTCCTGTAACGTATCTTGTTTTGCCGCTGTTGCATGATGTAACTGTGCACATGGGATAGATCCTAAAAGAAACAAGAAATCAATAAATTAAATGAGAATAAAAACACAATATGTTAACAGGGTACTCCAACCAAAAAACACTGTTTAAGAACTAACGGCTAAACTATCCTCTCTATCCGCTGCAGAGAACAAGTTCTCTCTCGATGACGTCAATCCCCCTTATTGTAGGAGGAGGAATGTCTGTGAGAAGAGTCTGCAGGGAGGACTTAGGTGGCACAGGTGTGTCAGACATATTACGATAGAAAATATTAATATTATTGTATTAAACACACTGCAGTTCACAATTAAGAAAAACTGAGTTACTGCCATTTTGTAGCTGTCTGAAATCAAATAGTAGACAATGTTTTTTTGACATTGAGAAATGTTGAGAAAGCAATTTGTTTTGTTAACACCTGAATGTCTTATTAGAGAATTTTGGTAAAGTTTGGTAAATGTTAATTAATCAATGACAGATTCTTAATTGACATATGCTAGTAGAAATGCGTTCTAGTCTGAGACTTTAGTTATTAAAGGACCACTGTAGTCACCCAGACCACTTCAGCTCAATGAAGTGGTCTTCGTGCCATGTCCCCCAGGTTTTAACCCTGCAGCAGAAAACAGCAATTTCAGAGAAACTGCTGTGTTTACATTGCAGGGTTAATCCAGCCTCTACTGACTGTCTTCCTAAAAAAACGCTAGAGGTGCTTCTGCGGCGCTTAATGAGAAAATCGCATTGAGTACGCAGAACGTCCATAGGAAAGCATTGAGAAATGGTTTCCTATGGAAGGTTTGAATGCGTGCATTCGGCTACACTCAGGTGCTGACGTCATAGGGGGAGGAGAGGTCACCAGCGACGAGGTAACCCGGCGCTGGAAGAAGGTAAGTGGCTGAAGGGATTTTAATCCCTTCAACCCAGCAGGAGGGGGGCCCTGAGGGTGGAGAGACCTAAGGGTTATATAGTGTAAGGAAAACAAGTTTCTTTTCCTGACACTATAGTGGTCCTTTTATTCTGAAATTATATCTCTCCCACCCACGCCCCTGTCTCTCCTTTAGGATATAGTATAATTCTAGAGGTACATACCTTTATTGCAGCTTGAGATCCATAATTATTCCAGCTCTGCGGTTGGGATAGATGGAATAAAATCTAATGGAATATTTAATTAAATTATTATTTGAATAAACTAAACTTACTGGACAGACATTATAGCTTTCTAATTCAACCTGAATTATTATATACAAGTGACATTTTCTGATTGCTTTGTGTATGGGGGAATTTATGTGCTTATCGGTTGTGGGAATAACTCGTCCTAGTCCGAGAATATAGTTACCAGTTATAAAATTATATCTCTCTCCCACCTACGCCCCTGTCTCTCCTTTAGGGTATAGTATAATTCTAGAGGTACATACCTTTATTGCAGCTTGAAATCCAGAATTATTTCAGCTCTGGAGTTGGGATAGATGGAACTCTCCTGCAGCCACAAGAATAAAATGGAATGAAATATTTAATTAAATGATTATTTGAATAAACTAATCTGAGTGGACAGACATTATAGCTTTCTAATTTAACCTGAATCATATTTTTATATAAAAGTAACATTTTATTATTGCTTTGTGTATGGGTGAATTTATGTTCTTATCAGTTTTGAGAATAACGCGTCCTAGTCCGAGACTCTAGTTATTAATTATGAAATTATATCTCTCCCACCCCCTGTCTCTCCTTTAGGATATAGTATAATTCTAGAGGTACATACCTTTATTGCAGCTTGAAATCCAGAATTATTTCAGCTCTGCGGTTGGGATTTATGGAACTCTCCTGCAGCCACGAGAATGAAATGGAATGCAATATTTAATTAAATGATTATTTGAATAAACTAAACTGAGTGGACAGACATTATGGCTTTCTAATTTAATCTGAATCCTATAATTATCTAAAAGTTACATTTTCTGATTGCTTTGAGATGGGGAAATTAATGTTCTTTTCGGTTTTAGTAATAATGCGTTCTAGTCTGAGACTTTAGTTATTAAAGGACCACTATAGTCACCCAGACCACTTCAGCTCAATGAAGTGGTCTGGGTGCCAGGTTCCCCAGGTTTTAACCCTGCAGCTGTAAACATAGCAGTTTCAGAGAAACTGCTATGTTTACATTGCAGGGTTAATCCAGCCTCTAGTGACTGTCTTCCTGACAGCTGCTAAGGCGCTTCTGCAACGCTTAATGCTAAAATCGCATTGAGCACGCAGAACGTCCAAAGGAAAGCATTGAGAAATGCTTTCCTATGGGTGGTTTGAATGCGTGCGCGGCTCAGCCCGCGCATGCGCATTCGGCTCCACTCGGGAGCTGACGTCGTAGGCAGGGACGTATTAGCCGCGAGGCAAACAAGGCATTTTCCTTGGGTGGCAAATTCAAGGGGGCGGCAAAAAACTCCACCCACAAATGCCCAGGCAAATACCTTGTTAGCCTGACGGCTAACAAACAATCCAGGCAGGCGGGTGGCTAACTCAGAATCCTTGCGGGCGCGATGGCGATGGAGCACTGATTAGTGAGCTCTCTGCTCAGTTCCCTCGCGCGCCGCAGAGTGATGCCGGGAGCTGCAATATGATGTCATATGTGTGTCTGGCTGTCTGTGTATCTGAGTGATTGTGTATGTATGTCTGTCAGTGTGTATCTGAGTTATTGTGTGTGTCTGGCTGTCAGTGTGTATCTGAGTGATTGTGTTTTTCTGGCTGTCAGTGTGTGTACGTAAGTGTGTATGTCTGTCAGTGTGTATGTGAGTGATTGTGTATGTATGTCTGTCAGTGTGTATGTGAGTGATTGTGTATGTATGTCTGTCAGTGTGTATCTGAGTGATTGTGTTTGTCTGGCTGTCAGTGTGTGTATGTCTGTCAGTGTGTATGTCTGTCAGTGTGTATCTGAGTGATTGTGTGTCTGGCTGTCAGTGTGTGTATGTCAGTGTGTATGTCTGGCTGTCAGTGTGTGTCTGTGAGTGAATGTGTTTGTGTGGGTCAGTGAGTGAGTATGTGTCGGTCAGTGAGTGCGTGCGTCTGTCAGTGTGTGTGCGTCTGTCAGTGTGTGTCCAAGTAATAGTGTGTGTGTGTATGTCATTGTATGTCAGTTTATATGAGAGTGTGTGTCTGTCAATGGGTGTATGCGTCTGTCAGTGAGTGAGCGTCTGTCAAAGTGCGGCCTTGACAGGAAGGGGTGGGGAAATTTAAATTGGGGAGGGAGTGCCCAAGCACCGTCCTGCCTAGGGCAGCCCAAATCCTAAATACACCACTGGTCGAAGGGGGAGAAGAGGTCACCAGCGCCGAGTGGAGCGCCGATAAAGGTAAGTGGCTGAATGGATTTTAACCCCTTCAGCCCAGCGGGAGGGGGGCCCTGAGACTGACACTATAGTGGTGCTTTAATTATGAAATTATATCTCTCTCCAACCCATGCCCCTGTCTCTCCTTTAGGGTATAGTATAATTCTAGAGGTACATACCTTTATTGCAGCTTGAAATCCATAATTATTTCAGCTCTGGATTTGGGATAGATGGAACTCTCCTGCAGCCACGAAAATGAAATGGAATGAAATATTTAATTAAATGATTATTTGAATAAACTGAACTGAGTGGACAGACATTATAGCTTTCTAATTTAATCTGAATCATATTTTTTTATATAAAAGTAAAATTTTATTATTGCTTTGTGTTTGGGGGGATTTTTGTTCTTATCAGTTTTGAGAATAACGCGTCCTACTCCGAGACTCTAGTTATTAATTATGAAATTATATCTCTCTCCCACCCACGCCCATGTCTCTCGTTTAGGGTATAGTACAATTCTAGAGGTACATACCTTTATTGCAGCTTGAAATCCAGAATTATTTCAGCTCTGGAGTTGGGATAGATGGAACTCTCCTGCAGCCACAAGAATAAAATGGAATGAAATCATAGGTGTGCGCAGCCTATTGCATTAGGGTGTGCACCCTAAAGCACAAACACACGCTGCATGTATGTATGTATATATATATATATATATATATATATATATATATACATACACACACACACATACACTGCTGTGTGTGCTATGTGGGTGAGGGTGTTGTTAGTGTGCTGTGTGTGAGGCACTGGTGTTTGTGTATGTGTGTTAGGGTCCTGTTAGTGTGCTGTGTGAGGGTTCTGTGTGTGTGATGTGTGTGTGTGTGTGTGTGTGAGGGTGCTGTGTGTGTGAGGGTGCTGTTTGTGTTGTGTATTCGTGAGTGTGCTGTTTGTGTGAGGGTGCTGTTAGTGTGCTGTGTGTGAGGGTGTTGTGTGTTTGTAAGGGTGCTGTGTGTGTGTGTTTATGAGGGTTCTGTGTGTGTGTGTGTGTGAGGGTGCTGTACTTGTGCTGTGTTTGTGGTGCATGTGTGAGAGGGTGCTGTATGTGTGCTATGTGTGTGGGTGCTGTTTGTGTGCTGTGTGTGAGGGTGCTTTATGTGTGTGTGTGCTGTATGTTTGGAGGGATTGTGAAGGTGGAGGCAGATTAGTAAATATCCCCCCTCCCTTCTTACCATATGTAGGGAGGGGAGATCCTTGCTGCCATGTGCCATGCCTGGTGGTCCAGTGGAGAGTGAACTCTAGCCTGCGGGGCTAGAGTTAACTCTCGTGAGATCTGAGCGTTGCCACGGCAACGCTCAGATCTCGCGAGAGGAACCTGGCAGAGCTTCTGTCTAGAGTTCCCCGGGTCCTCTCCTGCCTCCCTCCATGCTGCTTTGGGCCGGTGAGGTAGATCTTTGATCTCCCCGCCGGCCCATGGAGGCTTAGAGCAGAGCCGGCACTCAAATAGCGCCGGCTCTGCATGAGCCGACAGGGGAGATCCGGAGATCTCATCTGCCAGCAGCGGTCAAGTCCTGGGGAATAAAGTGTAAGAACTCTCCCAAGATTCCCACCCCCCCAAAAAAAAATACACTCGTGTATATATACGTGCACACACACACTGACACACACATATATATATATATATATATATATGCGTACATACACTCACAGACACACACACACACACTCACAGACACACACATACTCTGACACACACACACTTACAGACAGACCCACATACACACACACACATACATTCACAGACACACACACGTACACTCACAGACACACACACGTACACTCACAGACACACATGTAACGGACCGTTTCAGCATAAAAGGGGAAAAATCCGTTTAGGCGATAATCCCCTTTAGATAGACCAGCAGCTACCATAAGCACCAACTTCCCGAACTCCCAAACTGCACGAATTCACCAACTCTCGAACAGCAGACACACTAACCCTGGAAGCAGCCGAACAGGAAAAGCAATATGAACAGCTTACACTCCTGGCAGTCGGCATACAGTCCCCTTTCCCCCCAAGAAAGAGACACACTCCAGCTTCAGGGTTAAACAGCAACAACACTGATTTATTCACACACAGGCTTATATGAGATTCTCCCATGCAAGGGAGGGGTTTACAGTACACCAATCCAGTTTAAGGTACAACCCACACATCTCCTCCCTCCAACATATCTGTTAACACAATTAACAGGGACATATTTTTACCCAAGTTTTGGATGTACCCTAAATACTTGGGGTACATCCACAAATCCAACATCTCCAGATAGCCCTAGTCTGGAGGGACAACATATGTTAAACTCAGCCCATTCGGATAAACGGTTCGGGAGTTATGGGACTTTAAAGTATTGACCGACCGCATGGGTAAAGTATCCGAAAACAGTTCCATGCATTTTGGCCCTGCGGTCGGTCACAAACAGGTGAATGAAACATACGAATTTCTGGTGTTATAGAGACTAAGGGGAGTTCGTATGAATCCCCTAGTTCGTACGTTTCTTTCTACCGAACGGCGGGCCGTTCGGTAGTTTCCCCACGAAATCCTGGAAGTCTGGAGGTCTCAGCGGTGTTTGCCTAGTCGAGTGTCCGATTTCAGTTCCAGACACTCGACGGCAAAACACCGCTGTTCGGTAGTTAAAGATGGCCGCCGCCACGTGTTAGTTTCCTGAATGGCGGCCACCCAGAGGACAAAGACCACACTGCACTGATTGCCAATTACCCGTTTGCAACATTGTTGCAAACGGTAATTGGAGGCACACAGTCCTGGGTGGTCTGGTTGTTCGGTAGTTTCCTCAATACAAGGAATGGAGTGATTCTACCGAACAATCAGATGAAGGCTGCATATATATATAACCCAGGTTAACTGCATACATAAATACATATACAATATACAGGCAGTACAATAGAACATGCTTCACAGTCTTAAAGGGACAGTAGTCCCAAAATGTCCATTGCTGATTTTAAAGGGCCAGTAGCAGCAATATAAATTATACATGCCCAAATATAGTCTTTAAAGTGTAATATGTCCAGGGGCCATAGTCAGCGGGCAGGAGGCTAGCAACCAGGCTTCTCCAGTTCACAGTGGCGAAGTTGGTTTCGCCACAACACACACGTACACTCACAGACACACACACATACACTCACAGACACACACACTCACAGACACACACACACACACACACTCACACATACATTCACAGACACATATACACACACACACTTACAGACACACACACACTCAAATACTCAGACACACACACACACACAGAAATACTCAGACACACACACAGACACTCACAAATTATTATTTTTTCAATTAGAAATTGTCCACCCAGCCTCCCTACTTGGAGAGCTTGGCGTGGACATGTCCCTGGGGTCCAGTGGGTCGGGTGCCGGTCTCCATCTCAGCCGCGGCGAGGGAGCTGTGTGCTCTCTGCTCCCTCTCGCCGAGCGGGCTGTCTGCTGTAGCTGGGAGACGGAATATGACGTCATATTCCGGCTCCCAGCATCAGCAAACGGCGCGCGGCGAGAGGGAGCAGAGAGCACACAGCTCCCTCGCCGCAG